>NC_058132.1:270918291-271164709 GCF_016433145.1 Gracilinanus agilis
GACAGAGAGAGAGAGAGAGAGAGAGAGAGAGAGAGAGAGAGAGAGAGAGAGAGAGAGAGAGAGAGAAGAGATCTTGTAATTTCTTTCTTGGAGGAAGGTCTATCTTTCTCTATCTCTTTGTCTCTCTCTTTTTTTTTTGGTAACCCCAATGTTTAGCACACAGTAGACAATAAGTGTTTACTGACTTCTCGTTGTCAGAAAAATATTTTCTTTGGGTCTTCTTGTCCAGAAAAATGCTTTTACTTTATCAATAAAAATATTTTTCAACTCTTGAGAATTATTTAGATGTTTTGATGTTTATACTGATTTGTGAAATTCAAGGTAATAAAATACATGTTAGTCAGGGATTCAAAAGGTAAAGGTCTGACTTATTGTTGTTCAATTCAATACAAAACAAACAAACATCTTTTTAGTACTCCACACAAATGTTAAAAGGAATATTTAGTGGGATGAACAGGAGACTAAATGGCATAGAGGATAGAGTGCTAGACATGGATTCAGGAAATCCTGAATTCAAATTTGACTCCAGATGTTTATTATCTATGTGGTAATCTCATCAGTTTCCATGGATTTAATTATTATCTCTATGCCAATGATTTTTAGATCTGCACATCTTGTCCTAACCTCTCTGCTGACTTATGTGACTTTGGGTAAGTTAGTTCATCCTGCCTATCTCAGTTTCCTCATCCGTCTAAAAAAGGATAATGATAGCATCTATTTCTCAGAATTTTTGTGAATATAAAAATGATATAACATTTGCAAAGTGCTTTGCAAACCTTAAACACTTTACTAGTGCTAGTTATTATTATTACAGTTAATGTTCAACTTTCCTGGGGCCAACAGTCCTAGAAAATGGCTCAAAAGTAGAAAACTCAAATGCTGATACATTGAACCCATGGAAAATAGGAGGTTAGGTTTTGGCAACCAACGAAAACTGTAATCTTACCCTAGAGATTGCTGAAAATATACTTTTATATATAATTATTATAGAAAAAACATTAATTCTGATAATATGCACTTTCCCTAATACAACTATGAAATAACCCATAAAATATACTAAGCAAAATAAAATTGGTAACATGTAAAACATTTTTTCTCACTAGTAGTTTCCTAGAATTCTGTGACCTTTCGTGCTAACATATTGATTAAAAAAACTGATTTCAAACAATATTCACTTTTTATAACACATAAAATTGACAGTATCATAAGTTATTTCCTCCTTTTTACAGATTTAATGAATCATCAGACTGACACCATCTCCAAACATTCTGGCACAGAAGTTTATCAAACACTTTTATTTTCTCACTGTGCTGCATCACTGACTTTGACTGCTTGGGCTGAGAGCCCAAAGTACTTGAAATATGATTTGGGGGCATAATTGTAACACAGAACTTGATTTTAAGGGCAAACAATGAACATATGCAACAAATGCAAAGATAGCTTTTTACAATAGTAGGCTGCACAAGACCTGTGTAGCACCTAGATACCAGCTGCACCACAGCCTTACCCACATTGCACCTCTCATTTTTTCTCTATTGCATATAGCTAAAAATTATACTATTGTCAATGTTGAAGATTAACCATATTATTATTATGTTGAAAAGAGTCTTACGTGGTCTTTATTTAATGACTTAAAACCATGTGATTTGAAACTTTTTCGTGGATTAAGAATTACAAGGATTTGGAACCTGAATATATGGGGCCATTTGGATTTGGGTGTTTTATAATAGAGATTATAATAGATAAACTTTACATAAAACTTGTGGTAGCTTAAACAAAGGCTCACTCAATTGATCCTCACCTCTATTAATGTCTAATTTTGCTTTGATATATGAAAAGTACTTCTGAAACTGAAAGGGAATATGAGCTAGTACTGAGATTCAAAGTAGGGAATCTAGTGGCTTCATATGTTTTCTGACAATAACTAAACTCCATTGGCTCACTATCACCACTAGAATAAAATATAAAATATTCTTTCTGGAGTTCAAAGTCCCAACTCCCTTTTTCATTTTTAGTCTTCTTACATATTACTCCTTCCCACAATCCTTTAAGTATTTTGTGATCCATTGACACTGGCCTCCTTGCTTCTCCTTGAACAAGAATCTCCAACTTCCAAATAGGCATTTCACTGAATGTCTTTCATACCTAGAATTCTTTTCCCCCTCATCTACATCTCTTGGATTTCCTGGCTTCTTTCACATATCAGCTAAAAATCTCGCTTTGTACAAGAAGCGTTTTCTAATTCTGCTTAAAGTTAGTGCCTTCCTTCTGTTGATTCTCTCCAATTTTTCCTATTCTTTTTCTATTTTATTTGTATGCAGTTGTTTGCATGCTCTCTTCTCCATTAGACTATGACTAAGGAATTTTTTGTCTTTGTTTATGATCTCCAGAACTTATGGAGGACCTGACACCAAGAAGCATTTAATAAATGCTTATTTTGCTGACTGATTGTCTATATGAACTGAGTCAAATCACTTCTATATATTTCAAGCAACTCCTCAGGACTTAACTACTAATGAATTGAACAGCATATATTAAATACTTTCCAATATGCCAGGTACTGCACTAGTATTGGGAGGCTGTCCCTGCCTTCAAGAGGCCTACATTCTATTATGAAATGACAACTCATATAAGGGAGGGAACTTTGGCATGGGAGGTTTCATGGATGGTGAACTCATCCATAAATCAGTTATCTGACTTGTCACTTCTAGAAGTGGTGGTACTATTGATTTGATTCCTATGTCTGAGGTAAAATGTGGAAAGCAGAGGTGTGAGGAGTTATAGGAATGGTGGGAGAACGATACTGAGTACTGAGTAGAAGACTGGATGGAATACCAATTATGATTAAATTTACACCAACTCTCTCTCTTTCTCTCTCTGTCTCTCTCTTATATGTATGTGTGTGTGCACACATAGACATACACACATTTACTTGAATGCTCTCTTCCCTCATTTTTACTTTCTGGCTTCCTTCAAAAATAAATTCAAATGTCAACTTCCATAAATGACCTTTTTCTGTTCTCTATCCCTTGTATCTTTCTTCTGAGACCACCTTCCATTGCTCTGTATCTATTTTGTTTATATCTTCTTAATTGTAATGCCTTTATTTTCAGTTTATTCTGTCTTTATAGTGTTCATACATAGATGCTTGCTTGTTATCACTCCCATTAGACTATGAACTCTTTGAGGACAGATTCTAGGTTTTTGCCATTTTTTGTATTCCCAGGGCTTAGCACAGTAAAAACTTAATAAACAATGTTGTTTCCATGACTTTTTGAAATTATTCTTATCTCTCTAAATAATACACCTCTTTCTAATACTTTGTAACGAGGGAAAATAGTTTAATTGAAAAGCAAATACAAAACAAAATATACATTTTGGAACAAAATAGTTTGACTTTTTTCCTTTAAATTTTTTTTTATTTCTCTAGAAATTGATATACAGTCAAGCTTTTTCACTTCAAAGGAAAACAAAGCAATATTCTACTGGAGTAGGATAGGACAACAGAATTCTTACAGCGATATTCTCACCAATGGGCTGGGAAAGCCCTAGGCAAAATGCTTACATTTGCAATATTTATCATTTCTTGTTCTGTCCTTAGAAATGATTTCCAAAGTGGGCGCCACCACCCCCTGGTGGGTGCTACAGCGATCCTGGGGAGCGGTGATGGCCGCAGGTGCATTTATATTTCCTATTAATTGCTATTAAAATTTTTAAAAAATTAATTTCCAGGGGGCTAAGTAATATTTTTTCTGGAAAAGGGGCAGTAGGCCAAAAAAGTTTGGGAACCACTGCCTTAGAGGCACCCTTGCTTTTGTAGTGAGTATTGAGTCCCCCACACTCTAGAGTTTAGCATGGTGCCTGGCACATGGTAGATATGCTATTATTCTTTATTCCTCCCCAGTCTACCTTCTCTCTAATATTGAAGAAAGCCCTTATCTTTTATATTCATAATAATATAATACTTATTGATAAGATATAATTATCACGTGGAGGATGAGAATAATACCTGGAATTTCAGAGGTTCAAAACCTTAAGATAAAGCATGGAAGTTCTGTGGTTAAAATTTTAGATACCAGCTGGGAGGTGAGCAGGGATTATTTTGGTCACTTGTCTCTAGAATCATAATATAGACACTGCCACTTAGTCTACACATTAGATTGTGTCTGACATATATAAATAGAAGAATAAATAGCATAGTCCAAATGGCCCTTTTGTTCTGTCTATGAATGTGGCTACTGAGTAGACTCTGTGGAAGACTCTCTGCTAAATACCAAGCATTCTTTGCTCCCAAGGTGAAGACAGCTGGAATAATCCAGAACTATTGGCATGCTTGAACTTGATCTCTGAAGCACAGAGCATTGTTTGAGGAAACATTTTCCAAATGAAGAAGGGTATGGATATCAGGGTTGATGATGATGATAGCATCTATATTGTGATTTAAGGTTTGCTAAATCCCTTTCTGTGCATTATCTCATTTGATCACCATAACAAACTAGAGAGGTAGGTGCTATTTTTGTCCTCATTTTACAAATGATGAAATTATAATAGGTAGAGGTTAAGGGCCTTGTTCCAGGTCACAGAGCAAGCAAACTTCTGAGGCTAGATTTGAACTCAGGATTTCCTGACTCCTGCTCTAGCCCTCTATCCATTATCAACTATCTCCAGAAGAAACTAAAGCATGCAGAAGTTAAATAAATTGCACAAGGTCACATAGCTAGTAGATGTCTAAGGCTGGATTGGAATTCATGTCTTCCTGACTTGAATTCCAACTGCTCTATCTGTTATCCACTGATTTCAGAAGAAATTAAATATATATTGTATTAAGCATATAATATGTGCTTAAATACTCTGGGAGGCACAAATTGGCGTGTGTGTGTGTGTGTGTGTGTGTGTGTTTAACACATAGTCCTTGCTTTTATGGGGTTTACAGTCTCATAAAATATTAGACAAGTACATATAGAGATATTATTATTTGTCCTTCATGCTTGAAGAGGACCAATGCCATCATGATATTGGGGTCAGGGTATGATATGTTTGACAGTGACTGATCAATCCATTATGAGCTTGGGAGGCTATAATATAGGTCAGGCACAAATAGTCCATTTAAACATTTGGGCAGGAGATATCTTTAGACTTGGACATTTCATTCTCATTTGTGCAACTATAATTCTGTTTTGTTCATGGAGCACAGTGCCTTTTTTTGATGTGGGCACAGCATGCCAGACAGTCCTGGGTGAGAATCTTCCATGCCTCACAATCAATACTACAGTTTTTCAGAGACTGTGACCATGTCCTTGGACCACTTCTTTTGACCTTCACGTGCCCTGTACAGGATCTAGATCATACAACAAATCATGAAAGGTCTGAGGGGAAGATCACTGCATTTTGAGGGTCAGAGAAAATTTCTAGAAGGAGGTAGCATTTAAATTTTACTTTGAACAATGGATAAGGATCCAATAGATGAAGAAGAAGTTATCTGTTCTTAGTGGGAAGAACAGATTGACCTGACCCAAACAAGTAAGAAATATAGGGTATATCTGGGAAGACATAGGGTCATCTAGCTTAGTTGCACAATAGAGAATTTAGAGGAAGAATAGGAAATAATACTGAAAACATGGAGTGATTTCTGTTGGGTGAAGGGGTCTTGGGTGTCAGGCAAAATGTTCAAGGTTTTTAAGAAATTGAGAAATGTAAGACTTAATGGGAAGGAAGTGATTTCATAGTAGATAGACCATGATCAGCATCCAAAGAATTAGGCAAAATATAGGCTGATTCCAGTAAGGAAGACTGGGGTGAGGATCCTGGTTGAACTTGGGAGTTTACACTAGAAATCCAACAGAATAAGACTCTGTCTTTGTTTCATGTTTTACTGAACATGAATGGGTTGAAGGGTGGTTGGCAGTTGGGTGATGGCAGCCAGAAAAATGGATTTTCCTTTATTCTTATAGGATGATGTGGGAGTATAGAGCAGTGAGATCAAACTCAAATAGACACAGATCCCTTCTGGCCCCATACTGGCTTAGAAAGACTACTTAGCATTATTTCTATTGTCCTGAATCATATTGATTTTGTGAAACTTTTCTCATATACATGATAACCTGGTTCACGCAGCACTCAGAAGTTTTGGAAGAGGTATGCTATTCCAATCTTGAGTTTGATATCCTCTTTGTAAAAAGTGGAGAAGGAATATACTGCCTTGAGGTCATAATATTTGTTGCTCTGTAACCAAAAATGTGATTCAGAATAGAAGGAAACACAACACCCTCTTACCTATTTTTACATTCTTTAACTAGACTAACTCATCACATATCTGGTCACTAAATCTCTCATGAAATTGGTCCTTCAGGTTGATCAGAATTCTTTTCTTTCAAACTTGCTCATTTTATGATGTTATTATTTTATAGTACACATATTCTTTTGTATCTCTTTATTTCACTTCTATTTCAGTTCATGCAGTTCTTCCCTTTCTCTGGAACCATTCCTTTAATCATTTCCTATGACACAACAATATTCCACTATATTAACATACTATAAATTGTTTAAGCATTCATGGTTCCATTTTAGTTGAGCCTCCTAAGTTACCTCTCTGCCATAGAGTCTACAACAAACTTTCATATCTTCTCTTACATTATAGGAATTTTTAATTTCCTTCTATTATTTGGGACTCAAGGTCATTCCTCTTACAATTTTTGCTTAACTAAAAGTCTCTTTTAATAGAACCCTATCCTGAACAAAGCTAACCCATGAGATATAAAAATTTTACATAAGAACTTTCATTATTCCTTAGTTAAGCAGGTATAGAAAGCTTCTCAATTATCCCTGACTCCTTGGTGAAATATAAATTCACCACCTCAGTCTAATAATAATTCCTCTAAATTTAATTAAATGTGTAATCTGACTTAGTTTACCTAAAGAGTTTATTTGATGAAATTTATTTCCTTAAAATTATGATTCTGTTAAACTAAATTTGTTTAACTTTTATAACATTACAGGAAATATGGCATTATGGTTCTAACTTCTCTTTAACTTTTATGGCCTAAGAGGAATATACAGGATTGTGATATATACAAGAATTATTTCTCTGTCACTCTTATATAATTTTACCTATAATAAGCTTCATCAGAATCCTCCTTATGTTTTGAGTTTTTTTCTGAGCCCCGAACCTCTGCATGAACATAATAATAATAAAACTTATTTTTGAGTTCCTGTCTAACAGATTCTGTTAGAATGTTATTTTCCAAGCAGTTTAGACCTGGTGGCAGAAAAGTACTTTTTTTTTTAAAATTTGGTAAACTCACTAAGGATTATTCTTTCCAAGACTTTGCAGGCTAGGCATAAACCAGAAGCTGTTTAAGACATAATTTACTTTGTTTTTCTTGTCAAGAAAGGACAAAGAAGAGAGTTGAGGAATAAAGATAGTGGGGAACAGATATAGAAGTTATCAGAAGGGTTCTACTATACAGTGAGAGGAATGTGAATAAAGCAATTTAGGGGGAAGGCCTAGAAGAAAAAGGTGTTTTAGAAGTAGTGGAGGAAATGAGAAAGCAAAAGAGCTTAAGAAAGTAAAAAGGGAAATGGGAAGAATGGCAGTATTGAAGAAGAGTTCAAGAAATTATAGAAGGAAGTAGGCAAAAACAAGAAGGTTCAGAGGATGAACATGGAACAGGAAAATCCCATCCTTTTTTTTAACACAGCTATCTTGTAGTTCTCCATCATAGGCACAAAGTGACCATTTTTTTTCCTTATAAATAATATGACCCTATCCAAGCTATTCAAGTGATGGGGAGAAGAAAAGGAACAACCACTGGGGTTATAATATCAGTGGTAGAAGGAGAAGAATAGAGGTTAAAGGACAGGGAGAGAACAACTGTAAGCTAGACAGGGTGTAATTCAAAAGGGGAGGCACTGAGGTTGCAAAGATAGATATGACATAGATTCTACTCTCAAGAGACTTCCACCCTATGGAAACATTTGTGTGAAAATAACTATGAGACACAGAATGTAATTAGTGCAAAGGAGAAGACCAAGGAATGTGCCATGGGAAATTTGAGGAAAGAATGAACTTTTTTAGCCAAGAGAGTGTGCGAGTGGGCAAGAAGGACTCTGGAAAATTTTGTAGAGAAGATAGTATTCCAGTTGGATCTTGAAACAAAGCCTGAAATTAGCTATCTATGTTTATACCCATATTTGAGCTACTAGAAGTCATGTCATAATACTCTACCATGTAACGTACAATGGTAGTATAAAAATGATACAGAATTTTCTAATTTCACTTAGGGTAGAAAATAATATTTTTTGCATAAAATTGTAATCTAGAGACTCAAAAATCCAGCAGATAATAGAGAGTTAGGATATTGATGGACCTAGAGCTAAGATGTCTAGGTTGGAATCTTGATTCTGATTCTTAAAAAACTAAGTGATTCTTGACGAATCCCCTAACCTCTTGGAGTCTCTTTGTACATATCATGAGCAATAGTGGCAATAAATGTCCATCAAATTGAATTGGAGACATTTCTGTTGTAACCTCATAACCCTTTTGCTAAATCATTGCTTGCTGCTTTCAGAAAGCAATTTGAAATCATCCTGCTAGTCTTTTCTTATAGTGCAATAGGAGAAGAGGAAGGCAAAGAATTTCAAACTAAATTTTTTTTAAGAAGGATATTTAAAATTGTTTTTACATGTAATTGGAGAAAAATAAAATATTATTTAAAAAGAAGGCAATTTGGCTGCAAGCCTAAACTGTGACACATAACTCACTTTTCCTATTTGGTTTTATTCAGTTTTTGTAGCATATGCACCTCATCTCTCCCAGTCTGTACAATGGGAATGGGATAATAACTTTATATAAACTAAAAAACAACCCTTATTAAGGCTGTGATTAAATTTGGCTCCTAAAAAATCCCAAATATGTCACTGGTCAATTCTGTTCTCAAAAGTATGTTTCCTCAGACACTGCCATCGCCCTGGTGCAGTCCCCTCATTACCTCACACCTGGATTATCACAATAGTTTGCTGGTGGGTCTCTCCACCCCAAGTCTCTCCTCACTCTAATTCAGATCCCATTTGGCCACCAAGATATTTTCCTAAAGCATAGTCAGCTCCCTTCTCAATAAACTCCAATGGCTCCCTATTACCAGAATTAAATACAGAATCCTCTAGCTCAGTGATGGGCAACCTTTTGAGCTTGGTGTGTCAAAATTTGCCAAAAAACTGAGCATAACTCGGGTGGTGTGTCACTTTGAGAAAAAAAAAACAATTATTTTGCGATATTTATAGTTTAAATATCAAAAATGTATAATTATAACATATAACAATATTTAATAAACTAAAATAGGTAAATTAATATAGGTAGAATTGCCCTCTATGATGCACAGAGTGTCTACACTACACTACAGCAAATGTTTCATCCTCGACATGTGGCCCCATACTTCTCTGTATGTGGCAGTGTGTCATCGAAAATGACTGACACACGTGTCATTGGTTTGCCATCACTGCTCTAGCTCATTCTTGTTTTTTGTCTTCCTTATTCTCCAGAACATACTCCATGAGACAAATGGCCCTTTGAATGTTCCACCAACCAGACACTTTTTCTCTTAACTCCAGGCATTTTCTTTGGCTGTCCCTGTCTTCCATCCCTGGAACACTTTCCTTAATTTTTGCTTACTGGCTTTCCTGGTATCCTTTTAGTATCAATTAAAATCCTATCTTCCACAGGAGGCCCTTCCCAACTCCTCTTAGTTTCAGTGCCTTCCTTGTCTTATTTACTTCCTATTTATCTTATATATAGTTTTTTGGGTATATTTTTTTATTGTCTTCTTCATTAGAACTTAAGCTTCTTGATTGAAGGAAGGGATTATTTTTTGACTCATATTCCCAGAGTTTAGCATAGTATCTGCCTCCTAGTAGGCACTTAAAAGTTTATTGGCTAATATTGTTGTGTCAGCATGGATTTTTCATGGTGTTGTATATAGATTAGTGTCAAATTCAAATGGAAAAATTGAGGCCACTTATTAATTTAGAAAAACACAAATAAATGTTATATTGTATTTGTATTTATTTTGTTAAGCTTTTCCAATTATATTTTCAGCTGCTCTGGGCTACACTTATGTTGCAGATGATCAATCAATACATCTTTATTGAGCATCTACTAAGTATAAGGCACTAAGAACAAACTAGAGCTACAGTTAGATATCTAGATGTTCAGTTAGTCACAGAACCTCATATTTCTCCAGCCAGATGATATCATGGAATCGGAAAAACCCGAGTTCAAATCAAGCCTCAGATACTTACTAGCCACATGATCCTGAGCAAGGCACTTTGCCTGGTTTGCCTCAGCTTCCTCATCTGTACAATGGACTGATTAAATGAAACAGTAAACCATCCCAGTAACTTTACCAAGAAAATCACAAGTGGTATCATGAAAAATTAGATGTGTCAGAAATGAATGAACATTAACAAAACAAAGGTAAATGAAAAGAAACTCCTTTTAATCTTCTTGTCAAGATAAATCTATTACAGTATAATAATCTCACTCTCTCTGTGGATGGTTTTTATAAAACACTGTAACTGCCTTTTTGCCCCGACAAAGAATTAACCAAAATACCTTGCTTTGAAAGAGAATTCTACATTGTGAATCTATGGTAATGCTATTTCTTGTCTCCTTTCTTCCTATTCTCCTTCTCTAACCTGCATTACTTAAAAAAAATTTTTTTTAAACCCTTACCTTCCATCTTAGAGTCAATACTGAGTATTGGCTCCAAGGCAGAAGAGTGGTAAGGGCTAGGCAATGGGGGTCAAGTGACTTGTCCAGGGTCACACAGCTGGGAAGTGTCTGAGGCCAGATTTGAACCCAGGACCTCCTGTCTCTAGGCCTGGCTCTCAATCCACTGAGCTACCCAGCTGCCCCCTCTAACCTGCATTACAAGAAATGTTAATCACTACCTTTGTTTCTGTTCTGTATTTAGGAAATGTATACTACAATTGTCTACCTTTTTCTCAAAGAAACATTCATTTATGAAAATATTTTTATGTACCTTAATTTTGGAAATTACTTCCTTCATGCAACTTAATCATTCTTTCCCTGAATTTCAGGAAGATTTAAACATGTGGCGCATTTGGCACCTCAAAGGCATCAATGGATTTGTTCTGATGGTAAAATTGTGCAAAGAAGTTTGCAAGGTTGGATTTTGGAGAACTATTCCACTATGTGAACTCAGGTTCAAGACCAAACTTTCCCACACTCTTCTCTACCTAATTTCATCCACTCATGCTAGTGTAGGATTTCATTTTCATAAGGAAGGAACTATTTTTTTCTACTAAGTCTTGAGATCACAGTAGAGGGAGAAGCAGAGAAAAAAAGTGGACATTTATTGGAGAGCCCCTGGAGGGAGGGCCTGAATCAAGAATTGTCTGGGGAAGCCCCACTGGAAATTCCTCCAGGGTACAGGGAAGGGAGTATGGACAGTTGCCATCTTTTTCTTTTTATGGTCTTCCTGCTTCTCTTTTAAAGGTTGTATCCAATGGCAATACCCAAATTAAATGGACCTTCCTCTGTTTCTTTGTTATAGGTTATGAAGAGACAAAGCAACTCTTCCCTCCTTTCCCTTTTAATCCCCCAGAAACTCATGCTTCCTGATATATTGCTTTATACTGATATTAAGGTTATTGAATTGCAGTTTTTTGCAGCTACCCAAGTAGATGGTAAAATCCTCATGGCAGAAATTGGGGCCCTCTTCTACTTTCTTTTTAAAATCCCCTCCTGGTATCTAGCATAGTTGGTTTTCTAGGAGATGACATAAAAATTGTTTGACTGGTAGAAATCAAATGTCTATAATAGCCCACAAATCCTTTGGACTGTCTTTTTGTCCCACAATCTGAAAGTCTTTGTTGACTTTCAGCCATCTTTCTGAAAATGGGGGCTACTGGTATTCAAGGAAACGCTCCTTTAAGTAGAGGAAATGACTTATTTTTAAGCTGTGGAAGAATAATTACAAATGAATGGATGCAATTGAATTGTTAGAAGCATATTTATTATTTGAAATAGTTATAGAATTCTCCCTGAAATTAAATATCATACCTTGAACAGGTCGATTAGTCAGATTTAATTTTTCTTCCACTCACTGATATTGGTGTAAATATTTTCATCAGCTATGCATAACCAAAAAGTACATTAATCTGTCAAGATATAAATGATTTTCTTTTGGCCACCATGGCTTGAGGGATTTATTTCAAGTCTGTTATGCTACTGTTTGCCCCCAGGATGTGTAATCTATATTTTAGGGGAATGTGGCTTACTGTAAGACACCTGTATTATTTATGTGTGATTAATATTTGTGTTATGGTGAATGAGGTCTTTTGGTCTTACTTTTCTCTCATAGTGACTTAATCATTTCTCACAAGAGTGTAGTCATTGTAATAAAACATTCCACATGCTAGTTTGTTTTTCAGCAATGACAAATGCAATTGTTGTAAAATGTGAATTTTCTGTTATTAAATATGGCCTCATGAATGTAATTTACTGGGCTACATGTGCAAGATGCCGAGCGATGGCCCAGCTGACTCTCAAACCAAACCAATTGATCCTTGTTTGTGTGTGTATTTTTGTGGAAACAGTCATGAACACCTTTAAATCACAACCCTT
The DNA here is from genome assembly GCF_016433145.1 of Gracilinanus agilis. Classification (NCBI taxonomy): domain Eukaryota; kingdom Metazoa; phylum Chordata; class Mammalia; order Didelphimorphia; family Didelphidae; genus Gracilinanus; species Gracilinanus agilis. Next base: position 270,930,935 of record NC_058132.1, read on the forward strand.
AGTTCAATAGATCTAATTTTGCATTTTTGAGCATAATGGTCTATACCTCAAAATTGGTTGGTTGTGTAGATGCCTATTAAATGGTCCTCTTGTAATTTGCAAATTTATAACAAATTACAAAGCTCTTTGATCATCTTTGACAGATAATATCATTCACTAAATTAGGATATATTTCAGAGTTCCTTTTTTTTTTTGCAGGTCATGCGACATGAAATTTTTCACAACTTTCTTCTAGAAAAAAAGCACTTATGTCAAGAGAGTGAGGAATTGAAAGAATTCCAAAATCTACAAGAATGAAATTCAATTAGACATTAATGTTACACACCAGAATCCCATTCCTTCACAATGGTGACAGCAAAATGTATCACTTTTAGCAGTCATTTCCCAGAGTTGGGGTCATATAGATTATTGGATACGAAAAGAATTTGTTTGAAAATGTATACAACAGGTCTTTTAAGAGCTGCTTTTGTAAGCAATGTCAAGGAGTGAGAAGAGGAATGCAATCATGAAAAACAATTCACATGCATTGTTAAATAATGTCTCATTAGGAACACCTATAAGGAATTTTTCTTGTTGTTGCCATTGTTTAATGCTATATTGAATTTTTGATGAAAATAGCCTCAGAACTCAGAAATCCAGATACCTGCCTTATTACATATAGCCTACTATATCACTGGCATTAATGTCCGATTTTCTTGTTATAATGTGACAAATGGTAGGTGTTGAAGAAAGCTGATCCCATAGGTAGAATTTGATAAAGGCATTTAGGTTGTATATTTGCTCAGTATGACCAAAGAATCCTTCCTACCCTCTCCCCACCAAGTAAAATATGGGCATTTTCATATGTTAGCTGCATCTCATATACATATTAAAATTTATAAAATGCTCAAACTTATTGAGCTTCCAGTGGAAGCCGTTGAGAGTGCTAAAGAATGATGCTGGTAATTATTCTCAATTCAACCAGGATACGGTGGACAAGAGCTTTAAAAACTTCAGAAACATCAATTAAAGCCCAAGTTGTGTGCAATAAGCATCAAAAATTGATAAAAACTCAAATTTAGGTTTTTAGATTTAGTGTTTAAATCAATCAACTGCAAACAAGATTTAATTAAAGAATATTATTTCAAAGTGTAATTACCTACTGGGATTAGAATGAACCTCTATTGCCCATAATGTTCTCCTACTGTGATCCCACACTGAAAAATGTTGAGTTTTAGATTAATATGCATCTTGTAAGTACAAGTCCTAATCTCAATCTTAAAGGACATTTAAAACACACTTGGAACCTTCTATGCAATCAAGCACAGTGTGACTACTAGGTCCACCATGCTAAATTTGTGATTACATTTTTTATGTGCATGATTTAAATCGCTTTAGCAGCAGTCCAGGGAGCATTTTACCCTGCATATTAATTACACAAAGGCTTTGTCATGTGAGGGTCTCAGTGGTCATGGTCTGTAATCCAGCTCATTTGAACTGTGAGTACAGTTTTTGAGCATGCTGTGCACATCAAGCCCAGCTTTAAAGCTAGAATAGGCTGAGATGGTTAACAGGTATGGTTCCTGCTTAAGGAATGAATGCCATTTATTTAGTGACATCTGCAAACTAATTGCTTAAAACTCTGAAAGTGACTATGTATGCTCAGAAGGCTATTATTAATACGGAGGAAATATACTACATGGCAGAACATTCCAGTACCTATTGCTATCATCTCAAACTAGCATTATCTAAATAATAAAAACGTTCAGAATGGGAAACTGAACAATAAAGGAGGCTTGTGGGGAACAAGTCATGTCTAGAGGAGTTTTTTTTGTTTTTTCCTTTTAAAAAATAGTGAATCTCATAGGTTTTTATAATTTAAAGCAGAGGGTAACAAAACCATATCCATATATTTTTCTATCTCTTTTTATGTGGAAAGTAACTCTAAAATACCAACAAAATGATACATGTAAAAGTAATTAAAAGTTGTCAGGTCCCAATTAAGGAATTTCTCAGTCCTATACTTTCTAAAGGACTATTTTATTCTATCTATTCAGATCCCAAGGATGAGATACCATAATCCACTAATGGGCAGAATGTGAGAGAAAATGAATGAAACAGAATACTGTATGTAAAATGCTTTACAACCTGTGAAGTTTTATATAAATTTGAGCTTTCTAAGACCCTATTCTGAGTTATGTTTCAAAAATATAGGAAAGATTTTATTATGTATAACAGAGTAGCATGATCCTGGAAGATTTTGTTATGGGAAGCCTCTACCGCTTGTTGCTTCTCATAATCCAAGGAATTTTGCCTTTTGATTTACTCATTAAGTACGAAAATCATGACACACTGTTAGAAGAGGAAGGGCCAAACAATATCATATTATTAAAAGCCATACAAAACACACAAGATGATATCATTAAAAACAAAATATTTTAACAAAATTGTTCAAATGTGAACTAAAGAGCAGCATTATTAAAAAAATGTAATGTAAAACAGAGCTGTTGAAACCACTTAAGCTCATGATAAAATCAAACTGGTTATAAAATACAAGTCAATTTCCTCTCTTCCTTTTTTTCTTTGTAGATTTGAAAAGAGTATGGAACATTTGTTATAATATTAAGAAAAGGAATTAAAATAATCCTAAGAGCCTGACAGTTATCTTTAGTGGGTTTTCCCCTTCTTTTAGTGCTGTCGCTGTGTGTGTGTATGTGTGTGTGTGTGTGTGTGTGTGTGTGTGAGTGCATGTATACACTTAGAGTTAAAATCTCATTTCCTAGTTCAAGGGCTTAACTTTGTTTAGGGAATCCCAGAAAAGTTCTATCAGTACTTCTCATTGTGAGATATTTCATTTTTCATGAAATCTTTTGCCATTCTGCTACCAGGCCTTATCCATAGAGTACTAGAAGTCCTCACAAATAAACCATTTCATGTATCCTCTGAATTAAAAATGATTTGGAGCTGTACAAAATCCTTCTTTCCTCGTAAAGGGAAAGAAAAGAGAAAATGCATTATCACTGTTTAAAAGTATGTGCAGCCTACAGATTTGTTTTATTTTTATATAAACTAAAACCAGTCATTTGGATAATGTAAATGTACCTTAGAAGCCAAAGTAGTATAAATCAGAGATAAAAAACAACATTTTAAAAATGATTTAACTGTAGAAGTAATTGTGTTGTAACTTAAAATGTGACTATGATATGCAAGGGGGGAATGAAAAGTTATAGGCATTTCTGTGGCACTGGTCCAAATTTGTCCTCTACCCTGTTATTTGAGTTCTGTATTTAGAGGGTTTTTTTAGGGTGATATTTGAGGAGTAAAATGCTATAATGTTGTAGACATATATCATTGTATTATAAGAAAAGATTCAAGAGAAAGTTGGCTATGCCATTTAGCAGGTCTGACAGCCTTTGTGGGAGTGTGAATACTGAAGAGGCCATGTAAAAATGCAGTGTCGATGTTTGAAAATTTGTGTTATCTTGCAGTTGGTTTGGTTTAGAAAAGATTCTCCCCCCAAAAGGACAGCACCGTGTCCATCAATTCTAAATTTTCTCAGATCCACTGTGACTCCTGCAAAGTGAAATGCATTAGTAAGACAATTATATGGATTGTTTAAGCCAAATAAATCACCTTTGTTTCAATTATTAAGGCATTCCAAGACAAAATTGTCTTTGGAAACATATCTGTATATTTATCTCGTACTACATGAATAAGGCCCAAGATCTATTTTGGAGGAATTCTAATTAGTGACTATGTTTTTTTAAACCCTCTTTCCCCCCTGGATATTTGACATTATGGAGACCCAGCCTTTGTGTGTTTTCAAAACCTTGAGAACTTACCAAACATTGGCAATTTGTTCAGAAAAAAATATTTTAAAATATGGCTACACAAGTCCATTTAGGCTACAAAGTCCTGATTTTATTTAAATAAAATCCATTTCATCTGAGTAAAATTACACAAATATTTTAGAATAATTTGTCTTAATATAATTTGTCCAGTTCTATAAATGAAGAAAATGGAAATGATCACATGAATTCATTAGGAAAGATTTTTTATATTAAAAAAAAACAAAACATTTCTCTCATAGCCTTTTCTTTTCTTCCTTAGACTTGGTTAAAAATTCTAGTCGTTTGAAGTTAAAATGCCATTGCAGAGTTGATGACTTTTCTTTAATGGACTTTCTACTGCTCTCTAATAGAGTTGAGCATTAATAATATCTATAGATTAAAGCCAAGCCGTCTAGCTATTTTTCTAATAAAAAGCATCCCCAAATCTGGCATTTTGTATCAAATTTTAATGTTTCCAATTTTGAAATCTCAGCATAAAACTGTTGATATGGGTCTCCTTTGATAAATTATAAAGGTAAACTTTAATGAACAGTGAATGGGATCACCTTTGCTACTTGGGGTAATAGAATAAAAAAAGCAAACAAACACATTTTTCTTACTGCCACATGCCTCTCCTTAATAATAACTTTTGTCTCTTCTGCAGAAATGGATGCTGTATAAAGTCTCATTAAATTAGCTGACTGATGGAATAAATACACAGCCCATACCCCGGCAGTCCATAGTAAACTAAGCAAGGGTCTTGATATCTCAGAGTTCTGCTTATTTACACATGCCTTGGACTCTTCTCACAGATATGTAAATTATTCTGGTTAAAACTAAATGCTAAAGTCTACACCATTAGTCTTCCACTTCATGATCTCCACATGGGGCTGTTAGAGGGATAATGTACCATACAATACACGGTTTACTTTTAATTAATAGAAAAAAATGTGAAATGAATATTAAATGTAGCTTAATGTGAAAGAAAGCTCAGAGCAGTATGGTTGTTATTTTTTTTTAATATTCAGCCCTGCTTCATCATCAGAAAGTAAGTAGTGCAGCAATAGACTGGAAGCCTTGCTGGGATATTAGGATGAAAAGAGAGCAGGTAAGAGAGAGGTTATGGCATAGCCCTATGAAAAGGGTCAGGTTTGACACAAAGGGGGAATGTTTTCTGGATGTTTTGCTTTTGAAAACTAATAAGGACAATCTGCATATGTCCCTGGACTGGTCCTTGCCGATACAGTACTCTGCTTGCTACCACATGAAATCCTGGTGTTTAAAAAAAAATACAACACATCAAATAGAAGCATTTAATTAAAACACAAGATCTGTTTGTCTGGGTTATAATTCAATGTGTCAAAATTAATGCCTCTGTTTTTAATAAATAGAATTACCAATTCGCAAACAGTTTATCACACTGTTCTCAACTGCGGAATGGAATTTTAATTATATAACATTATTTATGGCAATGAAATGATCGTGTTTCATAATATTTGCCAACAGCACAAGTTAGGATTTAAAAAGGAAAGCTCTATTAAATAATCACTTCCTCTAGTGGATTCCCCTTTGTCTCATTTGGCTCACCTCGGATAAGGTAAGAACCTTGGGATAAGACAAAGAAGATGAACAATTCTGGCTAGGCTTTAGGAGATAACAAAGTCCTCACTGAAGGCACTTATTTGTAAGATTAAAGGGTTTGAACTAAAGCCTGAAATTAGTAACTTTTCATCTCCTCTTTACTCAGACAGCCAGTGTTTTGTAATAAAATAAAGACCTTGCACTTTCAAACCTCCATGGCAGGCAGACTGTGAAACTGAATGCTACTCAATTTTAAATTATTCATACATTCTTAATTGTGATGTTATCCTTATAAATGATAGTAATGGTACCGTTTAAAACCTAAAAACCAGCAGGCACCTGCCAGTGAAGCCGTTTCATTGAAAGCACAGCCACTGAATCTTTAATATGAGGGGCTATTTGCGAAGCCTCAGCAAGTAGAAAGACAGTAAGACATTTGATTTTACAGTTGGAAATTAGGGAGCTTGATGTGATTAGCAAAAAGGATAGGAAATGCCAGTGCTTAATTCATCCAGCTTTCTCAGACTGTTTGGGAAATCATCCTACGATTTGAGATCATTGCTTCAGAGAATTCCACCAACTTTCTTTAAAAGTGCATGGGCTAGAAATAATAATTTGGATTTCTCTTTGGTGAAAGAGTGAGGAAAAGATGAGACTAACAAGCTTTAGAATTTGGAGGAAAGATTTATTATTCTATTATTTCTCTTTTTTCCTTCAATCAAAGGGATGGGTTGGTTTTCTACGAGGGTATTATCATCATCATCATTATTCTTCTCATCATTATTATTAGAAGGTATTGCAACAGTTCAATCTGGTCTCAGACGCTTACTATCTGTTGTGACCCTGGGCAAATCATTTAACCTGTTTGCCTTAATCCACTGGAAAAAGAAATGGCAAACCATTCTACTATCTTTAACAACCAAAAAAAAAATCTCAGGGACAGTATGGTCCATAGGGTCACAAAGAGTCAAATATGATTAATGATTGAATAACAACAACAAAATTGCAACAATTCAGAAAAACACTTTAGGTTTTAGAGGGACTGAAAGATTTAAAAGATTTTTGTGACTTTATCCATCATCTTACTTTCTTCAACATTTAAAAAAAATTGATGTTACTTTGAATTCATTTTCAGTATCATTTTAGTGATATCAACACTTGTCATGGTGTTGGGAAGAGGAAATGTGTGCTTTGGAATGAGTCCATCATTTATCTCTTAACACTTTTGATTTAAAAAAAAAGTTTTTAGAAGTTATGTTGTTTATAATGGCCATTGCATTCATTTCCTTGACTTTTGGAACAAATGTCCACTCAATCCCAATTTATATAATTAGTTGTGGTTTCATATACATGGTGAATAATAGAAAAAAAGAATAAAATGTAACTGTTAGCAAATTTTATGAAAGTTTCACTTCGCAAACTCATTGACTAGGGGAATTAATAATAAATAAATTTGTAGGCTTTCAAATATGGGTCACTAACATTCAGCACTGCCAGGCTATTAATGATCCAACATCATGTCTTGTAAATACTTTGTATTTATTTCAGTTAAGTGCTATGTCAATGACCTATATTTGAAAGCTTATACATTTGTTATTTTTTGATTTATGCATTTCTTATGCCTGTCAGTAAAAGACAGTAATCAGCTTTAATACTGAAAAGATGCCTAGATTGTAGTTCTTGTTCGTTTAACCTCTAGATAAAGACCCTTTCAAAATATTATTTAAAATTTTGCTAATGATGATTATGTGCTCCTACTGAAATATACTTTTTGTATCCTTATATTTTTTTCTTTAAGGGTTTATGATTAATAAATATCACAATCAACTAAGGAAGCCAAGGTTTTGAATTTCAAATTAATATCTACCATTTCTCTCCTCAGACCTAAAGAGCTTCTTTCACCTTTAGAAACCCTAAAAAGGTCAGAGTTTATGCAGATGTTTTCTTATTCATATGATGTTCCTCAAGGCAGAACAGCCAAAAAGATGTTTAATACTTGTAGCTTTGCTTTGCCATAGCTTTTGCTGCTGAAGTGAAGAAAGTAGAATTACAAGCACTTATGCTAGGCAAAATTCCTAGCAAACAAAACATTGTTTGCTCCTGCAATTATTATTCCCCTTCACTGTTATTATTTTTAAATAAGAATGATGAAGACAATAATATAAACACTCCCTGGGACCAATGCGAGACATGTTGGTGATCTGAGCACTGGTCTATGGTCCTTGTTCAGAAAGGATAATCACTGAGAGGTTGGAGCCAGGATGGCAAATGCTACTTGTCTGAATTGTCCCAAATTCCCTTCCAAAAATTTTAAAATAACAGCTTAAGGCAAATTCTAGAAAGGCTGAAGCAACAAAAGGAAGAAATGAAACTACTTTCTTTTCAAAGACAGCTTAGAAGGTTGGCAGGAAAGGTCTGTCTTACTGAGGTGATACTGGAGTGCATTCCAGCATAGGCTACAGCAAGCCAAGAGCAGATCTTAGGGGTAACAATCACTGATACCTCAGTATACATATAGTAAAGGGATCTGACAACTTGTCAGAAGATTATGGGAACTCTTTTTTATTCCTTCCCTATTGAGGGAAGAGGAACACATACACTAGGGCATTTGATCCCCAGGGAGATAGGGACCCTAATCATAGCTTCAAGGATGAAAAGAGTGCTTGTGGAGGCCCACAAACCAGAGCACAGGCCAGAAGAGCAATGACCACACATTTCCTTAGATTATACAACTTTGGAAAAATTGAAAACTTATAGACCTCCCCAGAACTATCTCTGAAAACAGCAGCATGAAAAATCTAAAGCTGGGAACAGTGCCCCCTCCACTTCAGGAGCAGAGACCAAGGTTAACATAAAGCTAAAAGTCAAGAAATAGACTTGGAAAATAAGCAAACAACAGAAAAAGAAACAGTCCACAAAAAAAGTTACTGTGATGACAGGGAAGATTAAAACATAAATTGAGAAGTAAACAACAGTCTAAACATATCCAAAGCCTCAAGGAGAAATACGAATTGGTCTCACGGTCAAAAAAAGATTCCTGAAAGGGATTTTAAAAGCATATAAGAGAAGTAGTGGAACATTAGGAAAAGAAATGAGGGTGATACAAGATAATCATGAAAAAGAAGTCATCAGATTGGTAAAGGAAGCACAAAAAAAATTGAAGAAAATAATATGTCAATACCAGAGTAGTTCAACTGATAAAAGAGGCACAAAAATGCAATGAAGAGAACTTCTTAAAAAGCAGAATTAATCATATGAAAAAAGACATATACAAATTCACTGAAGAGTTCTCCTTCAAAAGAAGAATTGGCCAAATGGAAAAGGAGGCTCTCAATGAAGAAAATAATTCCTTAAAAATTGTAATTGGGCAAATTGAAACTAATTCATGAAACATGAAGAAATAATGAATAAGAAAGAGATCATCAAGATTTAGCAAATAAATTAAGAAATAAAATCAAAATCAAAAATTAAAAAATAGAAGAAAACATAAAATTTCATTTTGGGGATAGGGAAAAACAGAATTAGAAAATAGATTGAGGCAACCCAATTTAAGACTTATTGGATTACTTGAAATTCACGGTAAAAGAAAGACCATAGAGATCATATTTCAAAAAATTATGGAGGAAAACTACCTTAATATCCTAAAAATTTGGAGGTAATATAGAAATGGAATCTATTGATTATCTCCTGAAAGAGACACCAAAATGAAAACTCCCAGGAATATTATAGTCAAATTCCAAAGCTATCAGATTAAAGAGAAAATATTGTAATAGCCAGAAAGAAAACAATTCAGATATTCTGGAACCACAGTCAGGATCACATAAGATTTAGGAACTTCAACACTGAAGGATCAGAGGACTTGGAAAACAATAATTTGGATTAGATCCAAGAATAACCTACTTAGCAAAACTGAGTATAATCCGTCAGGGGAAAAATCAATATTTAATGAAATAGAGGACTTTCAGGCATTTCCGATGAAAAAAAAGTAAACAGGAAAGAGAAATCACAAGGGAATCCATAAAGTTAAACTACTTACATTTCTACATGGGAAGATTATACTTGTAATTCCTAAAACCTTTATCATTATTAGAACAATTAGAAGGAATATACATTAGACTGAGGGCACAGATTTGAATTGACTAAGACAGGATGATAACTAAAAACAATTAAGTGGTAAAAAAGCTAGAGGCATTGGGAGAAGGGGAAAGAGAGAGGTAGAATGTGATAAATTATTTCACTTTAGGTTTTTGCTGTGGAGGGGAAGATGAGGAGACAATGCTTGAACTTTATTCTCATTCGAGATGGCTCTTAGAAGGAATATCATACACACTCACGAGTGTGGAAGTCTTATGCCTTAGGGAAGTAGAAGGGGAAGAGGACAAAACAATAGAAGTACTGATAGAAGGGAAGTCAAATTAGGGTAAATGAGAGTCAGAAGAAAAACACTTTTGAGGGAAGAGGGGGTAAAAGGAGAGATGGAGGATAAATGAGGAAAATGAGATAGAGGGAAATTTATAGTAATTATAATTATGAAAAAATTGAGAGCAAATTTCTCTGATAAAGACCTCATTTCTCAAATACAGAGAGACTAGAAGTAAATTAATAGGAATACAAGTCATTCCCCAATTGATGAGTGGTCAAAGGATATGAACAAGAAATTTTCAAATGAAGAAATCAAAGCTATCTATAGATATTTGAAAAAATGATCCAAGTCACTGATGATTAGAGAAATGCAAATTAAAACAATTCTGTCATACTACTTCACACTTATCAGATTGGGTAATATGACAGAAAAGGAAAATGAAAAATGTTGGAGGGAATATGGGAAAATTAGGACACTAAAACACTGTTGATAGAGTTGTGAACTGATACAGCCGTTCTGGAGAGCAAATTGAAATTATGCCCAAAGGGCTATAAAACTATGTATATCCTTTGACCCAATAATGCCACTTCTAGATTTATATCTCAAAAAGATTATAATAAAGAACAGCATCTAAAGGCACAAAAATATTTATAGAATCTCTTTTTGTGGTGGCAAAAAGTTGGGATTGGGGAATAGCTGAACAAATTGTGGGTATAATATTTTAATGTATTCTATGGCGTTATAAGAAATGGTGAACAGAATGCTTTCAGTAAAACCTGGAAATACTTACATGAACTGAAGTGGAATGAAATAAGCAGACGCAGGAGAACATTGAATACAGAAGCAACAATGCTATAGGAGGAATAGCTGTAAATGACGTTAACTATTTTCAGTATTATAGTAAGCCAAGATAATTCAGAAGGAATCATGATGAAAAATCTCATTCATCTCAAGAGAAATAACTGATAGAGTCTAATGTGAATTGAAGCATACTTTTAAAGCTTTGGCTTTTTCTTGTCTTTTTATTTATTTATTTTTTGGTCCATGCTTTCTTTCAGAACATGACTGATATGGAAATGTTTTACTTAAGTGAACATGTATTACTTCTATCAAATTGCTTGTTTTCTCAGTGAAAAATGAGTAGAGGGAGGGAGTGAGAGAGATAAATTTGAACTCAAAAATTTTTAAAAGAAGATGTTAAAAATTGATTGTTTTTATATGAATTGGAAAAAATGAATTTTTTTTTAAAAAAAAGAAAGGAGAATCATCATACTTTTTGACACTAGATGGGTGATAAATTATTTGGGCCACTCATCTTATGGTGAGCATTTGCTGAGGAATGGATGGGGTTGTAGAAGTAGTATTAAAGAATGAATGATGAAACTATAACATTTTAAATTATTAAATGATAATATTAATGGTTATAATAGTACATTATATTGAGCCAAGATGTTGTCCTTAACTCTACTAAAGATAAAGGGAATAAATGCAATATAGGTAGAGTTAAAATACATTCTCTGGTCAATAAAATTTTAAGTTAATTTAGAAAGATAGTGACATTTGAGTATCTGAAGTGACATTCTACATTGTAGATCTAGAATGGGAATGGACCTTAGAAGCCATATAGTCCAATGTTCTCAATTTAGAGATAAGGAGACTGAAGCCCAGGGTGGGTTAAACAATTCACCAAAGAATATTATGGTAATAAGTGGGTAGAATTCAAACTCAGGTTTTTTGACTCTAAGTGTAGTGTTCTCTTAACTACACTAGACCCTGGTGAAGTGACCAGATGGAAGAGAGAATGGAAAATGAAACTTACTGCTGAAAAGTTATTTCCACCCAATGTTGAATCTATACTTACATGTGTCTTACCTTGTAATATCCTGAATTCTTCAATCAAGAATCATTTATTAAGTGCTTACTATATGAAAGGCATTGTACTTGGTGTTTGTGATACAAATACAAAGAAACAATCCTTACTTTTAAGGAGCTTACATTCAGTGAAGGAGATGACAAGTATGTATATAAGTATATGCAAAATAAATATATTCAAAATAAATACAAAAAAATACAAGGTATATAGGAAAGGAACAAGAAGTAGATCAATAAAAGCTTCCTCAAGAAGGCAGTCGTGGAGCTGCTATTTTGAATGAAAAGTTGTTTTGTGAGATTAAGGTGAAGAGAGAGAATGAAAAACTATTTGGAGGGATTGGTTATCTCAGAGTTATGAACAAAGGAGATGGAATACTATGTATGAGAAACAGCAAGAACCCAGTTTGGCTTCTTTATAGTGTGATAATAGGGATATTCCATGATAAGACTGAAAAAAAATAGGTTAGAATTAGGTTAACAGCTAAACCGAGGGGTTTATATTTTATTCTGTGGAACATGGAGCCACTGAAAGTTGTTGAAGTGAGTAGTGACACATTTAGCATCTTTGTGAAAGGTGGACTAGAATATGGAGATTGTTGAAACGATCTAAGAAAAAAATGTCTAAAGAGTCAAATGAGTCTATGGAAAAGAATAACCTTTTTTGATCTTAACACACTGACTTTATTTCTTAAAATCTATTTTATTAAGAATGTAACCATCCCCCAAAAGAATTTATAACTATTTAGATATAGAAAATGGAACATGAAATGAGAATTTTATATGAAACTTAGGGTGTCTGTTTCATGTCAGAACTGATAGCTTTAAAACAATAATAAATATACTTATAAGAAATAATATATTATAAATTCAATTCATTTTTTTCAAATCTATGTTGCTTGTCTGTACTTCATTCTTTATATGTACTTCCCTCTGTCCTCTTCTGCATACTTTTTTTCAATGTTTTATTAGCCTTCCTGTTTTTTTTTTCTTTTCTTTTCGGTGAGATATCATCTTAGCTAATCTCCCTGCCCCTCACCATTAAAAACAGAAGGAAAAAAAAACTTGTAACAAATAAGCATCATCAAGCAAAACAAATACATAAAATGTCCATATCCAAAAATATTTGTTTCCTTCAGCACCTTGAATTCATTACCTTTTTCTGAGGAGATAGGCAGCATGTTTTATCATAGGGGAAACATGATTAGCCTTACTTTGTTTGGAATTCTGACATCCCTCCAAATAGTTTTTCATTACAATGATGTAGTCATAGAATGCCATTCTCTTAATTCTGCCCTCTTTACTCTAAATCAGTTCCAATTTCCCACTAGTTTCTAAAATAAGTTCAAAACATTTTTACATTTTTATTAAGATGCAATAATATTCCATTAAATTCATATATCACAATTTATTGTGTAATGCAAGGTGGCTAACAGAAACTTTTTGCTTCTGTAATTTCTAACGGTCACAAAAACTCGTTTGACTGCCTTTTAAATAAAATCCTTATTAAATCACTAAAACTAGGGGTAACTTATTTGAGGATACTCTACTTGTTCACGGAAACTAAAACCCACCATGTTCAATCAACAAGCCCTCCCTTCCACCCTGGGCCCACAGGAAATTCAGGGGAAAGGGAGGGATATGGATGGAGAGATCAGAGAGAGGTCCAGAGAAATGAGATAGGTTTAAATCTCCCCAAGACAAGATAAGCCCAGGCCAAGGCCGAAGCAATGCCAAGCCAAAAGGCCAAAGCAAAAGCCTCCAGCCACAGTGAAAGCCAGAAGGCAAAAGCCTCATCAGTTGGAACTTCACCTTTATTTATGGTTTCAAGTCCTAACTGACTTTCTGAAGATTCTAAGATGCTTAACTGACTTTTTGTGACTGTTAGAAATTACAGAAGCAAAAAGTTTCTGTTAGCCACCTTGCATTACAAATCGTCATCCCCCCACTTGATGAAAATCCATTTACTTTCTAGTTCTTTTCTACTTTGTCTTCTCTCTTCTCTTTTTCTCTTTGACTTCCCTTCAAGGTTAGGAATTTTGCTTTGCTTTGATTTCCTTGCCATTTTCTTTCCCCTTAACACCATCTCCCTCTAGCCCCTTCACAACCTATGCCTTTTTCTCTATTGAGTTTGAGTTTGATATAGTTCTACATCAAACTTTTTATGTGTTCAGCTCCCCTTTTTCTAGCTCAGATAAGAATAAGGTTCATCTGGTGCCTGTTTCCCTCACTCCTTCTTCCATGTTTGAATAACAGTGTTCTCACTCACATTACTTTTTGAAATAGTAAGTCCAACTCTTCTTTCTTTCTACATTAGCTTATTATTTTCACCATCTCATTGTTCCTCCTCTTAAATCCTGAAAACAGAATTTGGTTTTTGTTTAAGAAAACACCCTAAATATCCTTAGAAGACTAGTTCTGAAATGATACATGCTTCTTCCCCCCCCCTTCAATATAAGACATCTTCCAAATACCCAAATATATTTACCTTTCTAGATTTCCCTTGGGGGTTATATTTGCATTTCTTTTTAAAAGAATAACTTTATTTCTGAATCCATACACTAAAAAGTATGATTTCTATGGTCATAGAACACAAAAGAAGATTCCTATGAAGCTCATTATCTATATCTCATGCCACTTGTCTCCATTTTTAAAAGCATTTAACACATTCTACCCTTAACTTTCAGAAGTGCCCTGTTTGTCTGTGCTTCCATCTGAACTTCCTTTAGTTCCCTCTGTGCATTTTAAAAAATGTTTCAACGGGTCTTTTTGCTTTTTTTTTCCAATGCTACTACTGACATAGTGACCATTCCCCAAACAGCATGTCTCTGAACCTCTTCTCTGTTACCTTTAAATCAGGAAGTGGGTGCTATGTTTCATTATCAGTCCTCTTTAGATATAATTTGTCTTCACTGAAGAATCCTTAAGCTTTTCAAAGTATTTAAAAATAATAATAGTGATGTTCTTATATAAGTTGTTTTCCCAGTTCATTAGTGTCAGTTATTACTATTATAAGATTCTCTGAAATAATTTCATTATTGCTCATTGTGTAAAAATATTATGTTCCATTCATATACAGCAATCTGTTCACCATTCCCTTATTGAAATGACAACCCAACCAAATTACAGATTCTGTGGGCATTCCCACCCCCCTTTTAATTCAACTGTAAAGATTAGGGAAGCATGTGCCTATTTCTTTCCTGCCATTTTCTTCACTAATTCATCTTTCAGTGCCATTGGTTTTCCTACTGAGTTTATTTGTGTGTGTATATTTAACCCTACTTTGTCCAATTCAGATAAGTTTAAGAATCAACTGTAAACTGTTATCTTTACCATTTTCTCTATGTTTATATTATCTTCTTCTCGTGCACCCAATTTTAAGAATTGGCTATTCCCTTCTTTCTCATTTCAATATTACTGTCCTCTTTTTTAATTTTTCTATGGTTTTCCCTCTTTGAATGTTTAGAACAGAACTGATCCACAACCAAGAACTTTTAAAAACCTTAACACCCTCAATTCTCTTTGAAGATATTAAGATTTTAAAAGGATACATTTCTTTCCCCACTATTATGTTAGAAATACATTATCATATAGCTGCTTCCAATTCATCAAATGTTTACTTTTCTAGGTTTTACTGGAATCTGATGTTTGAATTTCAAAATTCCTACTTTGCTCTGATTTTTATTTTAACAGAAACACTTGATAGTCATCTATTCCATTAAAAATTCATTTTCTCTATTAAGTTTATACTCAACCTTGTAAGGTAAGTTATTTTTTGTTGGAAATCTATATATCCTTTGCAACATTGTGTTCCAAGATCCCCTCTTCTTTGTTTTAGAAGCTGCCAGATCTTTTGTGATCCTAAATGAAGTTAATTAGTAAATGAACTCTTTTTTATGACTACTTGCACTATTTTAATTTTTCTTTGATATAAAAACTCTGAATTTTGACTGACAGTCCTGGAACTTTTTCTTTTGGAAATCCTTTTAGAGATGAATGGTAGATTTTTTCTTTCATCATTTTTTCTTTCAATTTTAATAAGGTTGGGCAACTTTAATTTATTATTTCTTAAAATCTACTTTCCATGCTTTTTTTTTCTAATCAAGATTTTCAGGATATCTAGTGATTCTTAAATTCTTTTTCTAGATGACTTAGTGGATAAGAGAGCTAGACCTAGAGATGGGAGCTTTAGGGTTCAAAACTGATATCAGGTACTTCCTAGGTATGTGACCCTAGGCAAGTCACTCAATACCAATTCCTTACCCCTTATCACACTTCTGCCTTGGAATCAATACTTAGTAGTGATTTTATGACAGAAGGCAAGGGTCTTTTAGAAAACCCTCTCAATAGCTGTTTTGAAAGTCACATGATTTGAAACAAATATCTTGCATTCTCTTCTATTTTTAAATTTTTTCTTCTTTGTTCCAGTATTCCTTGATAGCTTATAAAGTCATTTCTTTCTCTTTGGTCCATTATAATTTTCAAGGAGTTTATTACTTGGTTAAGATTTTTAATTTCTCTTCTAGCTATTTACTCTTCTTATGATTTTTTTTCATAGCAGAGCTTTATTGTTAAAATTTCTTTCTTCATTTTTCTGGGTATTCATGTAATTTTTCTAGAAAACCTAATTTTGCTCCTTTATTCTCTGTTTATAATTATTATGACATTACTTTCTTCTGTGTTGGATTTTCAGTTATCTCTTAGTCTATTAAATTCTTTATGGTATCATTTTCTTCTTATGTTTGCTTATTGCTCCAGCTTTAGTTTCTGAATTAGTGTTTTGTGGCTGAGTAAGGCTCTGCCTTTTACTGCGTTTTTTGATGGAGTGGTTGGTTCTTCTTGATTTGGACCTGGGTTCTTTTGTTGATCGCTATCTGTTGAGTCCAGGCCAAAAGCTGTATCTTTGATGGATTCTTCAAACAGAATATTATTGACTTCAGAGTACTTGATTAAGGGGAATCCCTGTGCCTATACTTCATTGGTTTTCATTAATTTTGGTTCATTCCAAGAACCCTGCTTTGGTTTTCCAAGCAAAATGATACATTATTTGGGGAGACTTCTACTCTCATTGTTTTTTTTTTGTTTTTGTTTTTTTTTTTGGGAAAAAACCCCTTACTTTCTATCTTGGAATCAATACAAAATATAGATTCTAAAGCAGAAAAGTGGTAAGGGCTAGGCAAATAAGATTAAGTGACTTGACGCCAATTTTGAACCCAAGATCTCTCATTTCTAGCCCTGATTTTCTATCCACTGATCTACTTAGCTGCCCTTCTCATTGCTAAGAGCTTTTCAAATTATAAGTATCTTCAGCCAGTCTCTTGTCACACTGGAAACATTCTGACTTCCTTGGCTGTATTGGCACTAGCTTTGGTGATGGTTTCCTTTCTTTTTGATCCTGGGCTTCTAGATTGATTTTCAATGCAGTTCTAGGGTGGAAGTAGTCCCTTAGGATATTTTAAATTAAATATATTGATCATTATTTGTTTATCCTTGGAGTAATTATTTAGGAAATGGTTTTCTACTATGCAGAAATGTTTTTCCTGCCATTGTTCAGGTAGGCATTTTGGCTAGAAGACTTCATAATCTACTCTCTAAGCCAGTAATTCCCAAAGTGGGCATTACTGCCCCCTGGTGGGTGCTGCAGTGATCCAGGGAGGCAGTGATGGCCACAAGTGCATTTATCTTTCCTATTAATTGCTATTAAAATAAAAAAAAAATTAATTTCCAGGGGGCTAAGTAATGTTTTTTTTTTTCTGGAAAGGGGGCAGTAGGCCAAAAAAGTTTGGGAACCACTGTTCTAAAGCAACCATTTTGGGTCCATTTGAAACATTTCAGGTTATTCTTTCATTAATAGCACACAGCTCATTTTTCATTTGATAGTTTGGTTTCTCATTATACTACAGAAGATGTATCTATACATAATTTGTACATGCATACATATGTGTGTAAATATGTAAATTTAGATTAGATGATAATCCGTTTACACATTATCTAGGAAATTTATGGGAACATCCTATGCAGTTGGGAAATTATATTGTATTAATCTTGTTTTTTGTACCAGAGTTTATCCTCTTCAAAAATCCATTCCTTTGTATGTAAAACCAAAATATTCTTTCTTTTAAAGGATGATAATAAAATGACAGTCTTTAAAAATGACATAATTTGTGATCATATTGAAAAGTAAGGAAATGAATGATTGTCCTCCTAGAAAATGGTTTGTATAATACCCTCTATTATTTTGAATTTTTCAAACTTGTAACTACTTTACTTAATAATTGAATTAAGAGGGGCAGCTGGGTGGCTCAGTGGATTGAGAGCTAGGCCTAGAGACAGGAGGCCCTGGGTTCAAATTTGGTCTCAGACACTTCCTAGCTTGTGACCCTGGGCAAGTCACTTGACCCCCATTGCCCAGCCCTTATCTCTTTTCTGCCTTGGAATCAATACAGGAAAGTAAGGGTTAAAAAAAAGAAGTGAATTAAGATAAAATGGCCTCAGAGATTTCCTTTTTCCTTTGGGAACATAAGGGTAAAGACTGGGAAACAAGGTCTTGATTGGTAGTAAACTATAATAATATTAGTTTATTATATAACCGAAGTAAGAAAATGAGTTAAGCACTTTATTTCTAGATTTCCATTTGTCAAAAGACTTCATTTTTCAATTTAGGCCATTTTAATGAAATAAAAACTAGAGTTAAAGAAAATAACTGCTAAAAAATCAGAGTAGCCACTATGTCTTTTCCTTGATATCTCTTAGAGTGCCTAGGATTGTGTCTTGTATAAAAAGGTGGTGAATAAACGTATACTCTAATTGAAAAGCATCACTTTAGTTCTTACTAATTAAATACTTAAGTCATTTGGCACATTAATACTAGTTCCAATTATCAATTTGGTGAACCTTAAATGCAAGTAAGGTGTGATGCAAACCTCCAAGTATTGCAAAGGAGAAAAGACCAGAAAAATATAAACTTCAAAGTTCCATTTCACTTTCAAATAAGTGTTGACAGATTTATGTATAAATGCAAATATTAAAATGAATAAGTTGGAAATATACTTTGGAAGCCTTTAATAAATGGTATGCTATACATTTGACAACATCCACATGGAATTACAATTTGGAGTTGGGGATGTCTTGTAACTCCTATTCTCAAAGGTAAAAGTCACTGAGGATTTTTTTATCTATATTTAATTCAAAACCTGATTCACAGATAATTTTCTGTATGGGTTATGCCTTAGGGCATTGGCATAAAAATGGAACCATAGATTAATTTATCCTACTCTTCTGTTTCCCCCAATATTTATGTTCTTGGTAGGTTTCCAAGTTTTAAATGGGGCTTTTGATTTTATAGCAATAGTATCTGAAACCTAGCAGCAGATAAGTATAATAAGTTTATGTCAGAAGATTTTAACTTATAAAATAAGGAACCAACATAAAGTACTATATTATAACTTTTAGAAAAAAAGGATTCAACATGAATTTTATTTTAGTGAATGTGCATTTTAAAACCCCCCAGTAGTACTGATAATCCAGATTACTTTTAGAGTGAGTAGAAAGCTCTTTTCTGTATAAAAGTTTTCTAGGGAGTATTTCCCTGTTTTTGAAAAAACCACCATTACTGGAAACTTAAGTAGCATTCATTCACCCTATATTTACATAAATAGTATGGTATAGACAAATATAAAGACACACTTTCCTGAGGGAGATGAAATTGAGAATGGGATGTTCAAACTCTAGACCCAAATAAGAAAATCTGTATATTATTCATTTTACTATAAAAAGAAATATCCTTGCATTTAGGATGAAGAAATATGATTTCCCTAATATCTTTCAGAAATTGAACAACTTACCAAAAATGTATTGACTAATGGATTCATCTTAATTCATTAATTAGTTAAAGTCTCTATTAGTCTGTTGTAGTGCTCTGTTATTGATTCTGTTTTCTTCAACTTTTTTTTAATCAATAATTTAACCAAAATAAAAATAGAAGATATGTTCCTTCCACTGTCTCACACTATTTTAGAGGAGCATTGGCAACCTAGAGCACATCAAGAATAAGAAAACAAGGATTCATGTAGACTCTTAATAGACTATCTCTTTGAGCTATTATATCAGGGATTTCTTTCTTTGGGCTAGAAGTTGCTCTCCATCCTGGCAAACATCTTTTTAAGCTTCTGGGTTTTCTGATGAAGGCATATCTGCATTGATCAAATTGGGCAAAAAGTCAGAAAACATCTGATATCTACTCTGCACTGTCCTAGGTGCTACAATATAGTAATGTTTGTGCTAAGAGAGATAGAAAAGAGCATAAAATGTGGTCTCTGCCTTCAAAGGGTGGATAGTATGATCACGGTGAGTGGTATATCCACATGAAAATAGCTAATGATAAAAGGCAATATATGCCTATTGAATGTTTCAGACTACAAGTATTAGAGTCTAAGACAAAGCAATTGTTATGGGCCAGGATGTAATGAAAAGCAGAGTTCGAGCAGAGTGAGGAATCAGGTGAGGAGGAAGAAAGAGGACATTGCTAAAGGGAATATAAAATAATAGCAAGTTGGGATGTGGGACAAACAGCACATTTTAGTTCATGCCAGATTATTGATAATATCATCCTAAGTGTCATGGATGATGAGTCACTAATATAATTGAAGAGAATATTCTTTATAGTATTTTCTCTGTACTTCTATTATAAACAACACTTTTGCAAAGTGAAAAGAAATATGCAATTTAAAAAATCTTACTGCATATATACTAAGTAAATTATTACTGACAAACCTATAGCCAAATAGCATGCAGATATATGTTTAAAGTATTTTTTTAAAAAGTATTCTATATGGGTTTTCTATCCCTTCAAGCAGGTAATAGGCATTTTTTGCATAGTTCAGTTGACAAAGAATTGGTAGATTTTCTGTGTAATTTGCTATTATCCTAAAATTCAAAAGCAAACCCAAATGCCATCTGTGGTTTTAAGAATGTGATGTGTTTGAAAATGGAAATTTGACCACTTCAAATAGCAAAATCTTCATTTCTATTAGATTTTTATGAACTGTCTGATTGTAGATCAGAGGAACGTACACTTTTCTGTAGTCAGCTATGAAGTGCGAGGCAAGATGATGAAAACAAAGACAATTATTTGTACTGGAAATGGCATATTTCATTAAGCACTTTATCCATGAAAAGCCATGTTGGTACACACTGCCTTTGCAAGGATTACTGCCCTCAAAGTTGTAAAGAGGCTTTAGGCTTACCTTTGCAACTCTTTCTTTATGTACAGCTATTTATGTTTTAGTTATGGGATTTTGGAAATATAGCATTTTACAAGAATCATATTTTCAATCTACTTTTATAATCCAGAGTGAATATTTGGTGGACATCTCCTAAAAACACAAAGTTTAAGATCATTCAGTCATCCATTCATTCATAGTTAGTATCCTACTATGTCCAAAACACCAAGCTTCTATGTTGTGGGAAAGTTAAAAGATTACAACATAGTCTATGCCCTCAAGGACCTTACAGTTTAAAAAAAGGCATAATGTCAAGGATTCATAAATATGAATGAATATGCAATAATTGTGAAACAGAAGAAGCCATGAGCAGAATAAGGTGTTATATGAAAGTCATATCAGAAAGGAACATTTCTGGTGGGGAAGGATTAGAGAATTATTTTTAGAAATGGAAGCAATGGAGCAAAGTGTTGCAGGATGAACAAAATCTCAATAGATGAAGGAGGCAAAAGGAATAGGAGAATATTTCAGGAGTAGGGAATGATATGATAGGAAAGTACTTGGTATGTGCAAAGAAGTGTTGATTCACTTAATTTGGCTGAATCACTGTTAAAAAAAGAAGCAGAACATTAAGATATGAAATTATTGACTCTGAGGGATTTATGGTAAAGAACACTACCCACATTCAGAGGAAGATCTGCAGGAGAGGAAACATAGAAAATAAACAACTGCTTGAATGCATGGGCTGAGGTGGACATGATTGGGGATGTAGACTCAAAACTACCACACCAATGCAACTATCAACAATTTGGAAATAGGTCTTGATCAATGATACATGTTAAAACCAGTGGAAATGTGCATCGCCCATGGGTGGGGGGAGAGCAGGGGGAGGTGAAGGGGAAAGTAGGGGCATAAAGTATGTAAACAGGTTAAAAATGAATATTAATAAATGTTTTAAAAAAGACACATAAAAGCACAAAAAAAGAAATTATTGAGGTAGGCTGGTACCAAGTTATGAAGTTTTTTGATTCATAGGCTAAATAAAGAGCTTACACCTCATTTAGTAGGCAATAGGGAGACAAAGGTGGGTTTTGTGCAGAAAACTGGTATGATGAGATCTCTGGATGAGTAATACTAATCTAACAATAGTATGAGGCATCTAAATAAGTAAGTAAGAGATTGGAAGCAAGAGAGATCAGTTAGCGTGCTGTAACTATAAAATAAACATGGTTATAAGTATGGTGATAATGTGCATAGAAAGGATGAAATATATTTGAGAGCTGTGGGGAGGTAGAATTGACAGAACTGATTAGATACGGTAAAGGAGGAGAAAGTACATGTCTAAGTAATATGAAGATTTTGAAAATGAATAACTGGATGAATGGTGGTACCACTAACAAAAATAGGGAAGTCAGAACAAACAACAATTATCTGGGAGGTTGGGGGGAAGAGGGCGAATTATATTTCAGACATGGTGATATGAAGACTGAGACATGTAGGTGGAGCTGTCCAATAGACAGTTGGAGAATGGCTGTCTTAGTAAAATAAACCAAGTCTGATTCTTTTATTTTCTAGATTCAAACCACAAAGGGTAGAAAGCAGACAGCTTTGGGTGTTTGTTCTTGGGAAATGACAGCAAATGTGTCTGGTGTGGACTAGAGACTGTTTGCACCTCTGTTTGTGCTATTTCATAATCCTTTTGACATACTGAAGGTCTTTCCAAATGAATTTTGTTGGATTTTTTCCCTTTGTCTAGAGATTTCAGACAAGACCATGCTGAATGAAGACCTTCAGGTTTTCTAGGTACAGATTCTCTTGGGATCCCAGCTTGAGTTTCTGGGTTCACTATAGTGGATTAGGGCTTTGATAATTTGGCAAGGTGTCTAAGTAGGTTGTTATTTTCTTTGGATTGTTAGTTTTCAGATTTGATGACCTTTTCATTTTCATTTGTAAATAACAGATTCTCCTACAAAGAGAGTTACACTGTGACTTTTTTTCCAATGTACTATTTCATGTTAAAGAGTACTACAGCATGGTGGAGAGAAGTCTTACAGGAAACAGGAAACAGGAAAACCTGGGTTCAAGTCCTACTCATAACACAAATGAATTGTGCTATCCTGGAAAAGTTATTATCTACACAGTGCCCTAAGCTGCAGAGCAGTGGTTGATTAGAACTGGTAGAGAGAGTTCCCTCTCCAGGAATTTCTTATACCAAAGAAATCAGAGGATTGAGTCAAAATAGAGAAAAATTCCATTGTATTCCATAATATGTAGGAGTTCAATAAATTGTTTGGAGGAATGGGCAGTGAATAACTTTGCCAGGTATATGAGAGGCAACCAAGGTCAGTTTGAGAACATTCTACAGAACATATGGAATGTGCTCCTTACCCAGGGGAGTGCTGAAAACTCTTCAGACTAGAACTGATTGTCAAATTTTCAGTGTGAGCACTTACACTCGAGGAATTAGCAAATGCCACATATTTCGGCTTGATTTATTATTTTGTTGACTATTTAGAATTAAGAAAGAGATGGTTAAAATGTTAATAATGCTGATTAAACTTAAAAGTGTTTTGTACACATATTTTTTTAGAGAGCTGGTGATTAACATTTACCAGCACACCCTGGTTGTTACCCCAAAATCTGCACTCTAATTGTCTGCTTCTCATAGTTTAGTTTTCCATTTGTTTTATAAAATATAAAGAGGACATATATTTATATTTTACTGGTTCGCTTTGTTTCATTTTATGTTTTTATTCAAAATTTACCTTTTTTAAACAAGCCCAACAGAATGTGCCTTAAAGTCAGATAATATAACTTTTCTATCTGAGGAAGTTTTCAGAGTCTTATAATTCTCTGGTTTAAACTTTCTTTTAGGAATGATATTGGACAATTCACCAGACTTCAGATTTCTAATGTCTACCCTATGTCTAAATGACATGCTGAGGAATTTATTATAGTACCCAGTTATAGAATCGGTAAGGTGAAAGCACATTTTGTGTTAGCACAGACTTTCAAAAATACTTCGAGCACTGAAATGCACATATGTTAACTTTGAACCACTGCCAAATCACAAATGTAAAGGAACATGAAGACTGCCCCATACAGTGGGACATTATCATTAATGTTATCTTGCCTTCTTCTATGATACCATGCTTATGGCTCACAAAAACTGATTCCTGATTGTTAATTATTACTAAAAGATTCCAAACACACCTATCATTATCAACAAAGTGAGCTTATTTTTGCCTTTAGCACTGCCCCTTTGCCTTGGCAACTATGATGACACATCACTATTCTACCCTAGGAGATCCACTGATGACAATGGATATCACTGTACTTTGGAAATCTTGACTCAGTGACTCTAAATCAATTCTTTGTTATTTGATGATTCTCTATACTAGTAACAGTGAACAGTATTAGAATAGCACTTTTGTGCAATCTCTTCTCTTTCTACTTTCACCACTGTGACTCTGCTATAGAGAAACGAGGGAAAATATGAAGCAGTTAAAGCATAGGGAGAAATACATCCTGTCTTATTTTTTATATTTCGTTAATATTAATATTCTTGTCTTTAACAAAAGGAGCGTGTTACTTAGTGTTCTATTACTAGGGCTAATTTGTCAGTAGAAATGTAGACCTGAGCCAGAAGTGTTTATTCTCTGCTGAGTTTAGCCACAATGTGTGTGAACTTAGATATTAGTGTCCCACCCCCCATCCACCAATAAATTTACACTAGTATGGACACTGGTTTTTAAGACTTGGGTTTGAGTCTCAGTTCCAGTACTTACCAGCCCTCATTATAGGCTGAGCAAGTTATTTACACTCTCTGTTCTACTTTAGTAATGTATAAAATAAGGTTAAAAAATAGCCACCTGACATATGTGTTTGACAGGGTGGCCACTGTGAAGAGAAAGTGGGTTTTTTCCTATCTTTCTTTCACCTTGTACACAGCACAGGGGAGTATTTTGTTCATCACTGTAAGTACTTAATTGAATTTAATGAGTAGTGTAGATGGTTTCTTTGAATAGGAATCTTGGCTCCATTGTTCAGATTGGTCTGAAGGATCTGTTTCAGGTAGATGGAGGATGTACTTGACACTATGATTCACAGTAGTTGTGATGTTAAAGGGTCCTTGAAATAGACTCTCCTGGAAGGCTTCCTTGAAGAGTAGAGTCCCGTGTGTTTGTCTTCAAAGTATACTACATCCTTCTGGTTGTTCATTCATTATGTTTATTCAGCCTGTTGGTGTGGAGAGGCAGAATGTTATATAGAATAATTGATCCAGAGCTCAAAAAGAAGCCTAGAGGCCACCTAGTCCAATCTTTTCATTTAAAACACAAGGAAACCAAGGTCTAGATACATTAATTGATCTGCCCAAGGAAGCATAGTGGGAGAATTGGGAATTGAACTCAAGTTCTCTGTCTCTAAGTCATCATGCCTTTTACCCTAGCATAGTGTTTGGCCAGTGGAGAGAGAGCTTTCTCTGTGACCCAAGGACCTGGATTTAAATCTCAGCTATTGTTTTTTTTTTTTTTTAACCAGTGTGATATTGGGTGAGTCACTACAACTATTTGGGACTTATTTTTTTTTCAATCTATAAAATGGTCAGAGCAAATGATATATAAAAGTCCTTTCCTGTTCTAAATCTTATTATCTTAGGAGAAATATAATGAACTTTTTGGCTAAATCTGTGTTTCATGTTTGTTTCAGGATTACCTGTGTTCTCAGAGAATTATAATGTGACTTTAAGTCATAGCTGATGGCAATGCTTGCAGGACATTAATTATGATGACATAAGAAGCATCGGCATAAGCATATCTTGCACAATTCACCAGAGATTTTGTTAGCGGATACGAATTGTAGTACTTAAGATTTCAGAGCAATAGATTTAGAGTGGGACAGGATCTTAGAGTCATTCTAGTTTAATATCCTCTTTTTATAGTTGAGGAAACAGTTCCTGAAATATTAAGTGACTTGCCAAAGATCACACAGTAATAAGTGACAGAACAAGGATTTGATTTCAGGTCCTCTGATGATAAATTCAATATCATTTCCACCTTTCCACACTGTTTATTTATTTAAGTGTATATTTTTTGCCCATTGGAATTTCCCATGTTTTCAAAATGATTCATGAATAATATGATGGTGGTTTTAATTGGCAGTCCTTCATAGAGGCTTGGCAGTTAGGATAGCTAGTACAGTAGATAGATTGCTGGGCCTGGAGTCAGGAAGACCTGAGTTCAAATCTAACCTCCAACACTGCTTAGCTGTGTGATCCTGAGCAAGTCACTTAACTCTGTTTGCCTCAGTCTCCTCTTCTTTAAAGTGAACTGGAGAAGGAAATGGCAAACCACTCTAGTATTTTTGAGGAGAAAACCCCAAATGGGGCCACAGTTAGATATCTAAATGCCTGGAAAAAAACTGCAAAACTACAATATTATAATAACTTTAATTTACGTAGTTTTAAAAAAGTCTACAAAGGGATTTACGTGTATTTTCTCTTTTGATCCTCATAACAACCCAGTAAAGCAGGTGCTATTATGTATATGACGTCAGGAACACGAGCTTGTCTTGGAAAGCCTGAGTCCTTGGCTGCTTTCTTTGGCTTCATTTTCTTTTTCAGCTGAGAAGCATAGGTAATGAGAAGATTAGTAAGTTGTAACTATATATTTATATTTTAGAATCTGAGCAAAAGCCAATGATCAGAGATTCTAAGATATGGACATTTCCAGCCCTGGTACTAACCTCATGAGGTTGTGAGTTTCTAAGTCAGGTGCTGGTTGCTCCAAGGAGAAGATTTCTCCAAATGTATTATTTCAGCAGAATTCAGCACCACCCCCAGGATTACATTGAAGGGACAAGTAAGGAAACTGAGACAGACAGAGGCTGAATGACTTGCATAGGGTCACAATGCTAGTAAGTATTTTAGATCATATTTCAAATCAGAATTTCTTTGCTTGTATTGACCTAGCTGCTCCTAATGTCAATTCCTGCTCTAAATCTATGATCTTATCATGCTCTCCTATTTTTTCCCTAAGGGTAGTTATAGTGAAACTAGTTTTATTTGGGTGCCAAAGAATTGAACCTTCATTTGTTGGTGGTTCTTGAGATTTTCCTTTGGCACTAATGAATTAGAGCCTGTATTTATCTTCATGGCAAGATAATCATTGTTGTAACAATTCATGATTTTCAGGAGAATTAATAGTATTCAGGATTAGGACATTTACAAAAAACAAAGTTTGTTATTGAAAATGACATTAAGGAGGAAACTGAGATATATCCAGGAGGATCCAGGAACTTGTCTGGAGTCAGAGAGGTAATAAATGTGAGAGGCACAGTGTGAACTCAAGAAGGGAAGATTATATTTGTTTCCACAAATGAATTTATTAAACATCTAAAATATGCATGATAAAACATGGGAAACATAACTTAGAAATAAGATAGTTATCTCCTTTGAAAAAATGATAGCTATTCTATAATTTAATATGGAAGTAAGTTTTTAATAATATTAATAGTTTATATTTATATAAAGTTTTGGTTATAATATTATTATTACTACATTTGACTTTTAATAAGCCATCAAATAAAAACATCTGTGCACCTCCATTTTATAGATAAGGAAATGGTCTTAGAATGGTTCAATCATTTGCCATGGCCATACAGTGAGTGGCAGGTTAGGGATTCAAAGACAGACTTCCTTTTCCACCAGACTACTTACTCTATTAACATAATTGATCATCTAGGTAGAAGACTGATAAGAGTACCTAAAAAACAGGAAATTTTAAGAAGGTAAGAAGGTAAAGGCAGATGAATAATAATAGCTAGGATTTATATAGCACTTTAACATTGTGAATCATTTAAGCAATCTGTCGTTTAATACAATGATCTTGAGAAGCAGGTGCTATTATTTCCAGAAGAGGAAACTGAGTCCGACCAAAGTTAAGCAACACATCCAGGATCAAACAGTAAGTATCCAAGACTGAGTTTAAACCCATCTTCTTAACTCCAGGTACCAATTGGCTGCTTCATTTAAAGTTTTGCCTAATGTCGATCCTGTCCATTGGACAGTATAAAGTAACAAAGCAGGATAATGAATGTGGCAGGATTCTGTTTTATCTTTGAAGTATCCTAATTTATCATTAATTGGAGGCATCTAGGTGGCTCAATGGATAGAATTCTGGGCCTGGAATCAGGGAAATCTGAGTTCAAATGACCCTGGGCAAGTTGCTTAACTTCTTTTTGCCTTAATCCACTGTAGAAGGAAATAGCAAACTCCTCCAGTATCTTTTCCAAGAAAACCTCTTGGATAGTATCCATGGAGTCACAAAGAGTCAGGCATGACTGAATGACTGAACAACAACACAATTTATCAACATGCAATTGTAAAATGCCTTCCATGAACTTCTCACTATGCTAGCTGGGATGCTAGGCAGTGAGCACATAAATATAAAAGTCAGAGTCCCAGGACCCAAAGGGAGATATAGCATGTTCATAAATGCATGCATACAGAATAGATCCAAAATAAATACACAGCGATGGAGGAGTGGGGTGAGACTAAGACCTGGAGTAGTGTAATGTAGAAGATGGCAGGATGGAACCCCCCAAATCAGGAGCAACAAGCAGAAAGATCTGTTCCCCTCAACACCCAGGAAACAACTGTTTAACTCCCTCTCAACTGTCTCCTCACTGGAAGTTCTCCGGGGGGGGGGGTCCCCTGGAATTCTTGGTGAGGCTTGACCCTGTATTTTGCAGAAATTCCATCCTGCCATCTTCTACATTACAGTAATGAGGAACTACCTTTTCATGAGGTGGTGAGGGAGCTCAGCTTTGAAGACAGAGGTGGAAGTAAGAAGGAACTTCCTTTTAGGCATTGGGGGGTGCAGAAGCAAATACACCGAGTTGGGAGAGAGATAGAGCAGTGTGTGTGTGTGTGTGTGTGTGTGTGTGTATGTGTGTGTATATTATATATATGGAATAACAAATACATCAATTTGCCTGTAATGAAGAAAGAAAACTTACAGGAAAATAATTTGTGTAATCAGCTCAGAGACAAATTGTGAAGGACTTTAAATGCCAGACAGAGCTTTTTATATTGTATTCTAAAGGAATCAGGGAGTCAAGGAGGTTTCTTAAGCAGACAGAAGACAGAGTCAGACTGGTGCTTCAGGAATATCAATGTGGCAGGTGTGTGGAGGATGAATGAAAGGAGCAAGTCTATGTGGGAACACGAATTAAGAGGTTATTCTAATAGTCCAGAGGGAGATGGTGGAAGTCTGGATTAGGATGATTGTAATATGAATAAAGGACATTGGATGGATATTAGAAATTTTGAGTGGGTAGGAAAGGTAAGACCTAGATTGGATATGGAGATTCGGTGAGAATGAAGTATTGAGGATGATTCCAAGGTTATGAAATAGGTGTCTGGAAGAAAGGGAAGTTAGGAGCAAAGGTAGGTTCAAGAGAAAA
The DNA here is from genome assembly GCF_016433145.1 of Gracilinanus agilis. Classification (NCBI taxonomy): domain Eukaryota; kingdom Metazoa; phylum Chordata; class Mammalia; order Didelphimorphia; family Didelphidae; genus Gracilinanus; species Gracilinanus agilis. The sequence continues at coordinate 270,960,244 of NC_058132.1, forward strand.
AATCATTAAATCTCATTATCATAATAGGGTCTTGTATATCATGTTACCTTCAAAAAAGTCTCAGGAAGTTGCTTAGGTAGTCCAAATGACACACAATGGAACTCGACACTGAAAACTTTAGTGTTAAAGGCTGAGGAAGCAAAACAAAGCCATTTAAATAATTGGGGAGATGGTGACAGGAAACTGATACCCATTGGGTGAACATAAAATAATGATAGGATGTTGTTAACAAAAAGGATGGGTGAACCTGGAACCACTGAGCAGTGGATAGAGGGCTAGCTTTAGAGAAAGAATGTCCTGAGATCAGATCCCTTTATGATATCTATGAATTATATGACAATTGATCAGTCAACCTAAGTTAATTTAAGTTCTCTAAAACTACTAGCACTTGCCCAGGACTGATTTTCTTTTAGAAGCTGCTTTTCTAAAAAAGCGCATCTTATGAACTTTATGTGTTGACTTGCTCTATTTTTTCCTTAATTTATGGTCTGCAAATGGCCTTTTGAAAAATGCGTTCCTTCAGTCTTCTCAGTGAAAACCAAAGCTGTCCCTACCTGCATTAATTAATTTTTACATAGCTGAATGTGTCAGTCAGTCAGTCAACAAGCATTTTAAAGTGTCTACAATGTGCTAACATTATGCTAAGTGCCGTGGATATAAAGAAAATGCAAGAACAACAACAAAAGAATCCCTCTTCTCAAGGAGATTATAATTTAATGGAGGGAATAGCATACAAACAATTATGTACAAAAAAGATATTACAGGGTAAACTGGAGATGGTCAATAGAGGAAAGGTAGTAAGAAGAACTGGAAATGACTTCTTAAAGATGAGAGTTTAATAGGGACTTGAAGGAAGCCTGAGAAACCAGAAGACAGAGATGAGGAGGGAGAGTTGTAGGCCTGAGGAACTGACTAGTGAAAACATTCAATTGAGAGATGGACTGTTATGTGCAAGAAACAAGGAGGTCACTTTTAAAACAGAGTTCACAGTGAAGAATAAGGTGAAAGAAGGTTGGAAGAGCAGGAAAGGGCAGGATATGAAGGACTTTGAACACTAAATAGAGAATTTTATATTTATATAAGATATTTTGCATTTATAATTTGGAAGCATTAGGGAGCAATGGGAGATTATAGAGTCAGGGAGTAACATAAATAGGCCAGTGCTTTAAAAAATTGCTTTCTATATGAATACAATCACAAATTATTTTTCACACAAATAAAGACTAACTGTAAAAATATAAATTGCCCATGGGTGGGCTAAGTCCAAGAAAAATGACAATTTTTACCCAAATTAATCTACTTATTCACTGCCATACCAAACAAATTACCAAATGAGTATTTTATATTTCTAGGGAAAAATAACAAAATCCTTCTCAAAGAACACAAGTTCTTTATTATTTATTCATTTTCCCCAAAAGATTCATCAAGAATACCAAAAGTATTGGAGGAAAAAATTGAAAGAAGGTAATCTAGCAGTACCATATTTCAAATTATTTTAGAAATTAGCAATCATCAAAAATTGATACTGGCTGAGAAATAGAATGGTGCATTAGTGGAATAGATTAGATGTTATGTTAGTTAATCCTGTAGATGTGAGGTGGCACCTCAGAGTTGCTTTAGGGACAACAATTTAACATTTGACAAAAGTTACTGGGAAAACTGGAGAACAGTTTGGCTGACACTTAGGTACAGACCAATATCTCATACCATATAGCAAGATAAAGTCAAAAAGGGTACATGACTTTGACATAAAGGGTCATATTATGAGCAAATTAGAGGGAGCATGGTTTTTCCTGTCAGATCCATATTTATATTTACGTTTATGCTTATAAGCAAACAAGAGATAGAGAGGATCATGGTAAGTAAATGCATAATTTTGATTACCTGAACTAAAAACGATTTTTCACAAACAAAACCAATGTAACCAACATTAGAAAAAACTGGGAGAAGGGGGATTTACAGCAAGTCTTTCAGATGAAGAGCTCATTTTTCAAGTGCATACAGAAGTGAATTAAATTTATAAAAATAAGATCCAGTTGCCATATGATAAATGATCAGAAGATGTAATTAGGAAGTCTTCAGAAGAAATTAAAGTTATCAATAGTCACACAAAATGTTCTTAATCATTAGTAGAGAAATTAAAATTAAAACAACTCTGAGGTGCCACCTCACATCTACAGGATTAACTAACATAACAGAAAAAGAAAATGCCAAATACTGGAGGAATGAGGAAAAACTAGGACACTAATGCGCTGTTGGTGTACTTGTGAACTAGTCCAATCATTCTAAACAACAATTTGGAACTATGCCCAAAGGTATATATAAAATGCATGCTTTGCATTTGCTATGCATATGCTTTGATGCAGAAATTCTATTACTAGGTCTATATCCTAAAGAGATCAAAGAAGATAGAAAAGACCTATCTGCACAAAAATATTTATAGCAGCTTTTTTATGTGGCAAAGAATTAGAAATTGAGGAGATGCCTGTCAATTGGGGATTGAACAAGTTGTGGTACATAATTGTAATGGAATATTAATTGTACTATAAGAAATGACAAATATGATGATTTCAGAAAAAACCTGGAAAGACTTACATGAAATGGTGCAAAGTGAAATGAACAGAACCAGGAGAACACTGTACACAGTAACAGCAATGTGGTAGTGATGATTGACTGTTAATGACTTAGCTACTCTAAAAAACACAATGATCTAAGACAAAGAACTCATGATGAACAGGGGCAGCAAGTTGGATCAGTGGATGGAGTACCAGCCAGGCTGAAGTCAGGTAAACTCATCTTCCTGAGTTCAAATCTGGCCTTATACTTATTAGCTGTGTGACCCTGAGCCATTCATGTGACTAGAAAGACTGGTACCTTCAATATAAGAGAAAATTAGGAAGAAGGGAGAATTTTGGGGAAAGATAATGAGTTCTCTGATCTAGGTACATAACTTTCTCAATTCTTTGTAATCCTTTGAAACCAGCTTTTATTGCAACGGAAGAACCATAACTGAGGCAGCCTGGTATCCTGAATAGAGAGCCATCTCTTAAGAGTCAAGACAACTTGGGTTTGGTTTTTATCTCAGATTCCTGCTTATTGTATGACTGTGCAATTCACTTACCTTTTCTGTGCTTTAGGCAACTCTGTAAATTGTAGAATAATCACCTAATCTGCATTGGGAGAAGGTATTTACTTAGGACTCCCAATCCCAGTGAAATCACAGAACTTGACTCCCCTAAAAAATGAAACAAAAAAGCATTCTAGGAGGTTCCATAATTATAACAAAAATACAACAGTCCCTTCCCTCAAGGAGCTTTTGAATGATGATGATTTTTTATAATAGTCATAGTCTTGCTATCTGTCAGGAGAGGAAGGAGAAAAAAAGTGAGGAAATGCCCTTCCCAGGGAACCAGGGAGGAGGAGAAGATTATGCTTAATAATACACATATTCTGGGGATCCTTAATTTGTTGTCTTGTGGTTTGGAGTGGTTAGCACAAGAAAGAGGAATGCCTGCATGAGTAAAAGCATGAGACCATTCAAGTCCTAACATATAAAAAAAAATTCAAAATACTTTTTGAGGGGAGGGGAGTCCTATAAGATAAATAAATACTTTTCAGATTGTTAAAGAAATTCTCTGATTACAAACAGGAATACACTTTCACATGAATTCACAGAGTTCTTTTATGGGGACAGATCGCGCAGGACCCAGCATTTGGCATTTTATCCATATTGCATGATGTGTGAACCTAAAACACTTAGCTGATCATTTAGGGATTTGTTAAGAACTAGACTTGTGAAAAGACAATTTCCTTGCTGTTAAAATAAAGGCTATGGGATGGTCCCAAACCAAAAGCAAAGGGAGGTGGAGCCTTCCTAATATGAATTCCTTCTATACCTCCCTGTACAGACCTCAAGGCTATTACAGACTGCGGCATAGAGTAACGAGAGCTCAGTGACACTATCCCTTATGAAAACTGCCCAATATTGAAACAAAGAGATCAATACAAACAGCCAGGAATGCAAAACTCACACCTATCAAACACTCCACAGATAGTTGCCAAGCAGAGACTCCTAGATCTAGAAAATGAATGAATATATTTTTCATAACAGTCATATTTCTCTGGCTGTCAGGAGTTGAAGGAGAAAGGGAGTGAGCAAACAGCCTTCCCAGGGAACTGGGAGAGAGGAGAGGAGAGGATTATGCTTAATAATAGATATATTTTCGGGGGCTCTTTCAGAATAATTTGTTGTCTTGTGGTTTTGTAGTGGTGGGCTTTTGTTGTCCTGGATCTCCCTGGGGCCTCACCATTAGATATCTCTCTCATTAGCACACAGCAGCACATCATTGGCCCCTGCAGACGGTCTCATTTCATACATCATTCACGACCTGCAACAATTACAAAATGGTAAATGACCTACCCAACAATTATACTAATAGATCTATTTTGATTTATTTTTGGAAAGCTATTTGGGGAAATGAGGTGAGTAAAAAAGGAACATGGGGGGCAGAAGCAATGCATTTATTTTTTAAAGTTTGGGAAATTGTATGGAAGAGAGAAAGAGACAGAGAGACAGCGAGAGAGAAAGTCACTTTTTGGTCACAAAGTAAAGTCTCATTTATAGTCCAGTGACGTTCGGAGCAAAGACTGTCCCTTTGAAATTACCATTAATTGCAGACCAACATCTTAATACTATACTTTTCCCCCACCCTGTATTGATGTAATTTGTATCCATCAAGGAGAGCTGAGGTTTAAAAAGTAAGTAGGCTTTTCTACTTCAAATATTAGAAGAGGAAAAGGAGGAGAAATAGAGGAATTGTTTCTATTTAAAATTGACTGAGGACCAAGGAGTTAGGTATTATATGAAGCATTAAATTGGACATTTATCACCACTGTAAGACTTAAAACTCAAACATTCATAACACAAATAGAAAGACACATTCAGGAGACATAAATTCCATGTCAGAGGAGATATCAAGACCTACATTGCTATTCTTCAAAATAAGTTGGTTTTTGGAAGTTGTCTTTCATAGGATTTTATTATACAATACTGTAAGCCAGAGTGCCTTGGATCTTGGTTACACACTTTGTACATGGGCTATTTTTATAGATTTGACCAAGTCATTTTACCTCTTTAGTTTGCCACAAGGGGATAATATTCACCTAACCTATCAGAATTAATTTGCTGATGTGTGTCAAACACTTTAAGATTCAGTCTATATATCTTGAATGAAATGGAGATTTATTACATATGTGGTTCAATGTGTTCACTATAGAAGGGCCAGTCTTGATAATTCTTGTATCCATATATTCTGAATTACTTCAGATTAACTCTGAATTGATCAATTAAAATGATATCATTTGTTTTTACATCACCTCCATTTCTTCAAATATCCCTTCTCTAAAATTCTCTCCATGAGGGATGCTCTAAAGCATATATTTTGGAATCACCTCCAATTATATGTACGGCAGCCCATTGGTGTCATCCCGTTCATGCGGGTTCTGCCCCAGTACATCACATATTCTTCCAACATGGCAAAAACACTAAACAGAGCATTTTGGATATCCAGCTGCCTTATTCTTATTACATGACAAGTCCATATTTATTCCTAGACCTCTACTTTGCTGTAACTATTTGTGACTGCTTATAACTCCCTATCCACTGGCACAAGAAGATAAAATGTGCTGGGCTTGGAATCAGGAAGAACTGAATTCAGATTCAAATTCAGACACTTGCTAGCTGTGGGATTCTGGGAAAGTCTCTTGACCTTTCTCAGATCCTTAACTGTAGGATGGGAATGATAACAACTCCCTTACAGGATTGTTTGGAGGATCAAATGAGATATTTGCCAAGTACTTAACACAGTGATCGGCACAGAGTAGACTCTCCATAAATGTACATTTCCTTCCTTTTCACCATTGCTCCATTGTCTGCTATGTGCTAAAACTTATTTTGAATTCTTCAGAGTTAATTGTATCCCATGTCTCACTGACATATAGCCACACTAGTAGAATGTTAGTGTTAAAGTGGGAATTTGCTTTCATGAAAAGGTTGGGGGTTAAAGGAATTTTGTGATTTTCCAAAGGAAATGTATAACCCTCTCTTCTTCCTGTTCAACTCAGGACTCAACTCATTTTCCACATATATTTTCCATTTCAGACATAAATATTGATGGATAAGTTCTGAAGTCTGTCCATACAAATACAGCTTAACATCGATCTGATCAATAGATTCAACCACTAGTTTTTTCCTGTGTGAATGGATAGGCCAAATGCCTAGGGGTGATTCTAGATTTCATCTAGGAGAGTCTGAAGTATTCTAGAGCTTAATGTGATTAGCCCAATGTTATCCACAAATAGTAGCATCTGGGAGATCTCACCATCTACCACTTTTTCATTTTTTTGCATTTGTTACCAATACTTAAACTGGAGGTATTTTTCATGAAAGTATCAGAAAGCTTTTGAAAGTGATATTCAAAAGTGATCCACGTTTACCATTTTGCAATTAACTGGTAGGTGGAATTTATAGAAGAACCCATTAAAAAATGTTATGAAGAGACAAAAGGCATTTCTCAGAAAGTTTGATGAGGCTACTGCCATATATTTGGATTTTAAGATCATTCAAGATTCCAGGAAGATAAAGCAAAAAGTATAATCCTATTCAATTACCTACTAACATATATCAGGTAAGATAGTTAATATGGAACTATGCTTTGTATGATTTCCTATGTACAATTGTTAACATTTTTCTTGCCTTCTCAGTAGTTGAATCTGGGGTGGAGGGAGGGAGAAAATTGTAACTCAATTTAGAAAGAAAAGAATTTCAAAAATAAATAATAATAAATAAAAAAAAAGATTTGGAGTCTACCATAGCAGAATATACTCTCAATATATTATTGTATATTTGAAATGATTATGGCTTAGATACTGAATATTTGAAGTCTACATTTATATTTTGTTCTGATGGTATTAATAAACAATGTAAAGAAGAAAGCCTGGAGTAGTTACCAAGTTGTTGGAAAATTTTCTCAAAATTATCATTTGACCCTGTTTAAATAAAACAAGTTAATCATTTAAAAAAAAGGAAACATCAGATGAGACATAAAACAGAGTGAAACATGCCCACCAAAGCATCTCTGTAACAGAGGAGATACAGTACAGAATTCAGATCAAAGGGAGATTTCCTGTGGATGGTCATATCCTCCAGATGCTATTATTTGCAGATGATAATTATGCTGATTACACTAAGACTCAGAACAAAGAGTAACAAAGAGGTTTAAAAAAAGTTCAGTCAAACTAACCAACACATTGACTAAGTCTAATATAAACAATGTCCCATTACCATAGTTTCCTACCTCAGTGAAGAAAGAAGGAAGTGTTAAACTCTTTCTCCGGCATTTATCTTTGTCATTGTATTTTCACAGAATTTAGTTTTAACTTTTTACTTATTGTTAATCTTTGCTTTTACAGTGTGATACTGACATGTACATATGTGTGTGTATATATGGATATATACATGTAAATATATTTATATACAGATTTGCATATATATTCTGCTTATTTTCCTGTTAATCAGTTCATATAAGTCTTCCCTACATTGATTATCTTAACTAGATAATTGTCAAGCCTCCATTTTGTATAGGTATGATAGACCACAAAGTCAAGGAAGCCTATATACAATGTATGCTGATTCTTAAGTCATTTTAATAACCAGGTAGAAAACCTATTACAATAATCTTTCTCTTATTCAAAGAAAGAGTCAAAGCAATTCAACTGAACAAAAAATAATTAAACATTTATTTTAAGTACAGTGATAGGGCCTAGGAATAAAAAAAAATGAAAATAGTGCCTGCCCTCAAGGAGCTTAGATTCCTTAAGAAATTCAAAGTTATTCATGAAGATATTTTATTAAACATAAAATATAGTTTTAACTGTGATGCTTGAAGCATTTTGCATTCATGAATTAAATAGGACTGCCTCATTTTGATGTGGAAAAATAATTACTAGCACTTCTTGCCATTTTCCATTTTTAAAAGAACCTTAAATATATTATCTTATTTGATCCTCACAATAATCTATGAGGTTATTAAAGTATGATTAACTCTATTTTATAGGTGAGGAAACTGAGGTTTAGAGAGGTTAAATAATTTCACTAAGGCCAGATAGCTAGAACTAGGCAGAGAAGAGACTTTAAATAAAGTCTTCTGACTTTGAGTTTTTCTGTTCTAGCCAATGGAATTTCCTCTAGACCAGAGCAAAGCATGGAGGGGATATGTGGTTGTAACTAGTTGATATTATACCAGGACAGGAAAAATGGCCCAGCAACCACATTCTTTTGTTTCAATTAGGTTGCTGTTGTTTCTGAAGAGGGCTTGTGAGTGAACTGGATTTAAGTGAAGCGCAGACGCACAAGTCATTAGCCTTACTGTCTCTTTATGAATCATCAAGGTCCAGTGGCAAGGGATACTGTGGATGACCTTGGGGTCACTGATGTGGGACCAAGCTCTAAGCACTCCTCAGTACCCACTGTGGGAATAAATTGTTCTTATCAGTCCATTCAGCTAAGGGCAGTTTTTACATGTTTAAGGTAATTTATCAGTTGTTTTCAGTCGTATCTGACTCTTCATGATGTCATGTGGGATTTCTTGGCAGAAATACTGGGGTGACTTGTCCTTTCCTCCTCCAGCTCATTTTACAGATGAGGAAACTAAAGGAAACAGGGTTAAGTGATTTGCCAGGGTCACTAGCTAGAAAATATCTGAGACTAGATTTGAACTCAGGTCTCCTTGACTCTAGTTACCATATCCACTGTGCCAATATGTTCGGTGCCTATCACCCTTAACCTGGTTTAACCCATCTACTGAGAAGATTTTACCAGGATGCACCTGCTACTCATGATTCAGATTCTTGGAATCACTGATGAGATTTGAGTGAATGGTTACCACCACAATAGACAAGCAGCCCTGAAAAAGAACTGGACAAGTCCTTCTAGTGCTAGTCTTCTTTTAGCCCCCCCATACTACCTTTCAACTAGATATGGGAAGACCTCTTAGTTTGGGTGACTGTGCATTCCTATTTCATTCTCTGATATATTTTTGCTAAATAAAGAAGCCAATATATTATTACTATGCTTATTATATAGAGTGGTGAAGAAATAATCTTCCCCCATCAGGGTCAAATTTGTTTTTTGGCTGCCTGGCAATGGTATATGTAAAAGCATATCTTTCCCTCCTCCTCACCAGCAACACTGCTTCCAGACAAATCTTTTATTTTTTCCTACTCTTTCTTCTTTGGTCATTCAGCCTCCTTGGTGACCCTCACTCCTACGGGGTATATTTAAACTTTGCTTTCTTTGTAATCTCTGTTTCCTTGGATTCTGTTATGGTAACATCATGAGAGTCACTTAATGATTTTTCTTGAACTAGCCACCCATGTGAGATCAAGAATTTCATCATCTCATTCTCTCCTCAGCATCACTATTGTTATTTTTCTCTTTGAGCTAACACATCATTCTTCTTCCCTGCCCTAGGCTGGGTGTGCTGAACTCTGAGTAATACTTCAAATAGGATGAAATGAAGAAGTGGGACTACGGTGCCAGAGTGAAATTCTTGTCCCTTCTAATCAGTGTGGTTAAATAAGACAGACTTGAATATCTTATTAGGAAGCATTCTTAAAATACACATTTTAAATGTAGCAGTGCGATTGAACAATCAGATTTTTGTAACCGGCTTCACAGCACACATCTTTCTAACATACTGAAACAAATTTAAGGGCCACAAGCCATTTTTCAAGAACCAGTACATTCTCTTTCATTATAAAAAACCTCCTCCTCCCACATTTTGGGGAGTTGAAAATCTTAATTTGAGTATTATTTTTTAATTTGATATTCCTCTACATTTCTTTTGTTTGACAATCATGGTGGAGTTAATCAGCTACAGTAACTCAAACAGAATTCCATTAGCTTTGCTAATCATGCAAAATACTTTTACCAAAGCCATCCTCTGTTTTCAATGTGTTTTTGGACAGTATAATATTTAAAAGTAATGCAATTTGAAATAAAAGAAACTTGAAACCAGCTTTGGCTATCCAATTAGCAGGTGATCCACTACGGGGATTTTTAAACTCTGCACAGAAGGAAAAGCTATAAAATTTGGATGCCTTTAAGTAAGTTCAGATAGGTAACAAAGATGACAGGAAGAGGATGAATATACCATAGCAAGGTATGTTTGCTCTGGGCAGAGGATCATTCAAAAATCCCTTCTTTTTTTTAGGACAGATGTATTTATGAAGTAATCATATACATTTTTCAAACTGCATAAGCATAGAGTTACCTTCATTTTTTTCAAACACAAAATGCCTATTATCTACTTGCAAATTTCTCCCCAAATAATGCTTTATTCAGTTATTTCCTCTTCTGCTGCAGGGACAAAAGTGTCTTGAAACTGTTTTTATCCCTCTTTGAAGAGAAAGGAATGGAATGGGACAGCATATTGTTTTCTGTAGTTCAAATGACCTCTGGATAGTATGATGATGACCAAAAGGCATTCCTTTGCAATTCATGTCCCAAAAAATTGATTGCATGTGCAAATTGTGTTTAATTTCCTACTTAGGAGTTGTGTTGCATTTTATTGTAAAGGAACAGTACTTGGCAGCTACTAAAAGAAGTGATGACTGGAAAAAACTGTGGGAAGGAAATAATGTGACTAACAACCAAACTTGGAATATGATCTCTACAGCCTAGGGGAAAGAATAAAAAAAAAAGGTGCTCACTGCCTACCTGCACTCTCTAGGCCAAACATTCATTTATTTTAGGTGGTTAGAAATAAATGTTGGTTTCTTGTATTCTAATTTTATAATGGAGGGAAGCATGGTAGAAAGTTGGGATAACTTCATATTTTTCTATGTGTATTTACAAGGTCACAGAACATTTTCTCATACATAGTAATATTTATTTGTATTTAAATTAAGCTTTTGAAGCTAACATTACCCATCTCCAATCTCAGAAGGACTGAACTTTTGCAGTCATATATGTTTTAACCTCCCATTGTCAAACCTGTCTAGTCCAGTGGAGAATAAATAATTTATTTTAATAAAGGGAAAAAAAAGATTCTTAGAAAATACTCAAACTCAAATGTCAATAGAGTTTCCTATAGCTTCTCTTTCTAGTTTAGTTTAACTATTAATTTAAACTGATCTGGATTAAGCTAAAATGAACTTTTGTTGCCAGGATTTGTCCAGGTGCTGGCTAATTGCTATCATCCTTTTAATATGCTCCTTTTAGGGCTTCATTTCTTGCTTTTAAGAAAAGAATTTGTGAGTGTTGAAAGCTTTCAAGAGGTTACTTTATTTTCTTCATGGGCTCTCTTAAAGATCAAAAGCACACAGGCATCTAACAAATTTGCAGATGAACAATGTTGCTATACCAAGTTTTGAGTGGAAAAAAAGCAAAAGTACAGAATAGTCATTGGATATGAAAACAATCTTTGACAGATTTTATTAGATTAATAGATGCTCAAATGGACAAAATTCCTTTTTTGGAAAAATGAAGTTTAGAAAATTTAGTTTCTTGTTGTTATTCTTGTAGTTTTTACCATTCTTAGACTTAACTTGGATATTCTATCACTCTATAACTGAACATGGATATACCCTGTATTTTAGTTTCTTTATTTCTTCCTGCCATCATTGGTTCCCAGAGCTACTTACTGCTACTATTTAAATAAAGTAATCTACTCCTCTCTTAAAAAAAATCTTTGCCACTGATGCCACATACAAATACCGTATGGACTAGCTCTGAGAGCCAAAGCAGGAAAAATCGCCAAAGGGTAAAAATAGTTCTTGATACGATGATATGCTGCTAAAAGCCACATGGTGTTTGGGTGCAGCATTTCACAGTCAAACAATCATAATTTCATGCCTAAAATGTGCATGTTATTTCAGGAAAATACAAAATCTGAGCATTGCACATTTGGTACAGAATGACCAGTGTGTGTTGCTGCTATAATGATTCTTTTTTCACTCTTTAATGTTTCTTGCTGAGCTTTTTCATAAAAGGCAGCTCAGGAGTTGGGTGCTGGGGAGAGAGGAGGTAGAGTTATATTTCAATTTCATTCTACCAGTGACCATCCTGAAACCAGGTAAAAGTCCTCTCTCCTTCTTTCCCTGAAATAGTGGGAAACCTGAACTTAGTCATTTTTATCTTGGTTTCTAATATGGTCTCTTAATGGAGAATAGTTACAAAGGGTAAAGTGGTGTTAGGTCCCTAGAGTTTCCCCAAATCTCATAAGACAACTTTCCAAAGTCATGGTAGATGGAAGAAGGTCGGCCTAGGTAAGTCTAGGGACACTTCTGAGTCTGGAGCAAAAAATCTTCACCCTTGAATGGAGCCATTAATAAGTGTTAGCTCTTGTAAAGTGAGTTTTTTAGCAATCTAATCATGATTCAATAGAATGTCTGTGAGATATTATTAATGCTGAGACAAGTGAGATGGTTGGGGTCAGAGATGAGTGAGTCTGAAAGGAAGTAGTTATAGGAGACATCAATGTAAAGAAACAACACTCCTTTTAGAAGATGTTGAAAAAAAAGTGCTTTGGTTTTTAAAAGAAATTGATGGCTCAGAGGAGATGCAAAAGGGAACCAGGAAAAAACAAATTAAAGAGTGAGATTAGGGAATACTAAAAGTAAGGCAAAAATAATCATAAGAACAAGATTCTCTAGATTAAATAGGATGAAGAACTTCTCTCAAAGAAACATAAAAAGGAACTAAATGTCTTAAACCAGGAAAAATGGTACATGGGGATAATTAGAGGTTGAGTTTATGGTATACAAGGGTTTGGAGCTTTGAGAAGAGCATCTTCAAACAGAACCTGAAAGAAGTGATCTGATGCCAAAAGGAAGATAATCCACTCCTCCAAGGACTTTGGGAATTGTCAGAATGTGAATATAATTTAATCTTGGTTGAGAAGCACAGTGACAACCTCCTCAGAGGTTGGTAGTAGATTTATCATTAAGGGGAGTGACTATAAAATTTTCTCATACAAAAGATTTGTGTATTTAACAGAAGTATTAGATACAAATATATGTATATGAAACCATGTATGCGTATGTGTGTATAAAGATATAAGGTGACACTTAAGATATATATATATATGAAATACCCAAATTTTATATGTGCATATATACATAGATGATTATATGTATGTATACATGCATGCATATGTGTAATAAAATAAAGGCTTCAGAGTGAGTGTTTCAAAATTGTGTGTGAGTACTTACAGCCATAAGAAAAATAAATCTCTTCTCTTGGTATTTCTCTTATATAGAGGAAATGTGTGATAATCAGAGGTTAGAGCATTAGTCATGGAGTTAGGAAATTTTTGTTGTTCAGTTGTTTAGTTGTGTCCAACTCTTTGTGACCCAATGGAACATATTGTCCAAAGGGTTTTCTTGACAAGAATACTCGATTAATTTTCCATTTCCTTTTCCAGTGGATTAAGGCGGACAGAGGTTGAGTGACGTTCCTAGAATCACACAGCTGGTTAGTGACTAAGGCCACATTTGAACTTGGGTCTTCCAAATAGTAGTCTAGTGCTCTTTCTACTGAGCCTTCTAACTGCCTCAAATTCAGGAAGATTTAGGTTCAAATCTAATCTTGGATCCCTCCTGGCTTTGTGACTTTGAGGAAATGATTTAATTTTTTCAATCTCTGTATCTTTATCTGTAAAATGTGATTATTAATACCGCCTTCCTTATAGGATTATGAGGTAATAGATGTAAAGCACTGTATAAGTTGTTGTTATTACTATAATTCACATTATAAATGTGAAAATGGCCCATCTTCTTTTGTGGCAACATGTTTTCTAATGCCCTTTGCATCACTTTTGACATAAGACATTGATGGCAATATGGCACAACCTACTTATGTCTACCATTGGTATTTTCATTGTCATTTAGGCAACTTTTAACTTTGATTTTTTTAAAGAATATTCTGTTACATGGTTATCAGACATATAGTATCTATCTATCATGTAGCAAATAATGACATTAAAGAAATTAATTTTGTAGCAAAGGATGTGCTCTGAAATCCTAATAACTTAGCTTTATTTTTTAAAGGATCCTTATTAACTGAAATAGAGGTTTAATTGGTAGAATTTCAGATGGTGTAGAAGTTATTTTTTTTAAAGGTAGACATTTTGGGTGTGGTGAATCACTGCTAAAAATGTTGTTAATCTGCTTGGGAGTGTGCAACCCCAGGGGTCATCTCCCCAAAAATACTCTATCCATTTTCAAGGTCTGTCCTTTTCTTACTACTAAACCCACAACTATTCTAAATATACCAAGTGTTTTTTTCACAACTGCTTATTACAACCTTGAAAACATGTGAGGCGGGCTCAAGTCAGGAGAGAGATAAAGCTAAGAAAAGTAGATTTGAGGGATAAATATGGGTAATTTATAAGTATGCTATGAGATGTAAGTTGAGAACTGCTTGTGCTCACATATACATTGAACCCTGTTTAATGCTTTAGGCAGAAAATTTTAAAGTTAACATATCTTTCACAGCAGACCCTTAATAAATGTTTGTTGATTAAATGCACATGGTTTTTAATGAAATTGATGGATGAACTCTTCCCCTAGGAATTATACTTTTTCTTCACCTTCTAATCCAAGTTATAATATGTATTGGTTTTAGACATTCAGAATTGACAGAATCATTAGTTTAAAATCCTCATATTACAGATGAGGAAACAAAGATAAAAAGACTTTAAATGCCTTGTCTAAAGTCACACAGGTGGTAGCAGGGTATTTTTTAGGTTAAAAAATGCATCTTGGACATGATGGAAGACTTATAGAACTTGTCAAATGTGATTACTTTTATTTTCCTCATGAAGGAAAATGGATAGATGATATTGCCAGAAAGAATCTAGAAAAACTTTATAGGAATCATGAAATATTTGAGAGAACATCAAAAGTCAGAGGTATTGGTGGTATTTTCATTATTGCTTCTAATTGAAGTCAGAAACAAATTAAATCAAAGGGGCAATATACCACATTACTTACTAAGAAAACATTTGCTTCTCTTCAGGTGAGTCTCATTTGTAGGAAAGCAGAATTATGGTGGAATCATTCTGTAGAATACCTGGCTAGATTGTAGATAGCCACAATGGATTCATGATTCAGATGACACTACTGGAATGGAGGAAAGAGAAAATAATTATGCAATGTTAAGAGTTTGTGATAGGTTAGGAGTAGAAGAGCAGACACAATCTAATGTACAACTTAGATGTGTAGGAAGGTGTATTTCAGAAAGGTCAAAGAGGGGGGAAAAGGAGGATTCCAGGCTCTAAGGAAAAAAAGGGAATTCAGTTCAAAAAGGATTGAAAGGGTGTTAGTGAAATTCTGATGACACAAACACAAACGATTCTCATGAGGAAGAAAAGGCAGAGATATTTAAAGATAGCATATGATGAACTCAGATTTCAAAAAGACATATATAAAAGATAGACATCTCCAGCACCAATCCTGACCTGCTGACCAGGTGATGATATGCCATCAGACAGATAGCTCATTGAACTCAACCAGGAGTACTTATATCTTGGACAGACACTCCAAATGGAAAATGAAATGGGACAAGAATTAAATAAAAGGAAGAGAGCAGAAGGGACTGTATGTGACATGTTTCATGGCACTTTAGAAAACCCTAAGCTGCTCTAAAAACAAAATTCCATTCTTAATACCAGTATTGCTCCTATAAAACTATGTGGCTACAAATCATAAAATACCACAATTTCTAAGGAATCAAACTTGAAGGTCAATCAAAGTGCAATGGAGTTCAGGAACAGAGTGAATGTAAATAGATCATATCATTCTATTCTATTCTATCAATAAACTGATGGCATAAAATATTCTAAAATATATTACCTTATAGATGTATGAATAGAAAAGCAAATAGGTTGCTCATTTAACAAAAGTGAAAATAAGAGTACTAAAATCCATGTAAGATTATGAGACCAAGAAGAATCCCTCAGGATGTTGGGTGGACCCTGTGCCTAGTGTTTATGGGAAGACATGACCAAGAAAAACACAAGCTGAAAAGAACTGAATCATCAAGTGATAATCAATGCAGTTAAAGAGAATACTCACAAGAATGAGAACTATTGAACCACTTAGTCATTATATGAAAGATAGTTGCTAAGACAGAGATCTTAAGACTAATTTTAAAAAGTGGTATAATGTTCTTAATACTCTAAGAATAATGTCAGTAATTACAAAATACAGAATGAATGGGTTTGGGGGTCAAACTAAAGACCACAAAAATTGCCATTTATCATATTATTATTAAAAGTTATGTTGGCAATAAAAACATGAAATAGGTAGGATTTTTGTTTGGGATAGTGAAGAAAATGATAAAGAATGATGAAGATAAGGGAGTGCTACTTAATTGTATTTTTATTTCCATTTTTATCCCTTATCAAAAAAAGAATGATACTCAGACTGAGGAGATTAGGGCAAAAGCTGTGAATCAACAGCTAACTATATTGTTCCAAAAAGAAGAATCATTACACAGTATGCAACTATCCCCAAAGAATTCAAGTTAGATGGTTGAGATAAATTGCATTCTCTGATACTAAATGCATTTTTAGGTTTTATCACTGAAATATTGATGAAGAATCACAGAGAAGAGAAAAATGTATCATGACTGGAGATGGGCAAATAGCCTCATTTTTTAAAAGGGAAGATTCCACAAAGTCTAAGACTAAAATAAATTATCTGAACAATTCTTAAATATATTCATATTGAAAGTAAGGAAGGGAGCTAGTGGTGATGCTAGTTAGTACAAGTTTATTAGGAATAAGATAAGATATACCGAACTAACTTTATTTCCTCTTTTGACTGTCTTTAGACTTGGTAAATCAGAGGGATTCTGTAGGCAAAGAGAGAATGTGATCCATATCTGTAGTTTGCAGTTTTCAATTTTGCTAAAAGTATTATGTACTGAATTTCTGCATGTGACTTTTCATTTTACTATATGAAATAGCAATGCAGATGTTAGATACTATTTACATACATGCTTATTATGTTTTTTGCTCCACAAGAATTACTGAATTATTTGTGATTTAGGTTATAGCTTGGAACTTCCCGTGTTTATCTGATATGATGTTCAGGGTTTCACCTATGGATTATATCAGAAGACTGTTCATAATCCCTATAGCATAGTAACATCATCCAGGAGTAATCCAATTACAAAGGACAACTACTCTCACTTTACATCTTGATTGTTGTAATAATCTGCTGGTCTCTTCCCAATCTAATGCATTCTCCATTCAACCACTAGAGTGATTTTCCTAAAACTTAATTTTGATCAGATCATCCTCTGACTCAATAAATTCCAACAGTTTCCTATGTCCTCTAGAAGCAAACAAACAAAAATGATCTAAAAGGCATTCAAAGTCCTTCGTTACCAAGGCTGCAACCACTTTTCCAGTCTTCTTACATCTTACTCCCCAACACATACTTTTTGTTACAGTGTTACTGGTCTCCTATCTGATCCACAAACAAATCTTTAGATTCTGGAGATTCTCTCTGACTATTCCCCATGTTTGGAACACTTTCCCTCCACTTAAACTACAGAGCTCCCTGGCATTCCTTAAGTCTAGATGCTTCCTAAATCTTACCTTCCACAGAAAGCCTTCCCAAACCTCTCTTAATCCTAGCACCTTCCTTCTTCTAATTAATGCCTGCTTACCTTGCATATAACTTGATTTGTATGTATTTGTATGTCATGTCTCCCAATGGATTGTGAGCTTCTTAAAGGCAGGGATTGTCTTTTGTCTCTTTTTTGCATTCCCAGTTCTTAGCATAGTGCCTAGCACATAGTAGGTGCTTAATAAATATTTATAGATTTAATGGTGGATTGATTTGAAAGTGCCCATGAAAATTTCATGATGTGGGAGTATAGATATAGAATGTAATAGCCAAGAGGAGGTTTGAGAGTTAGAGGGAAAATGACAGTATATATGGTAATGCTAATACAGGAGAAAACATTAGCAGATTAAGTGACTGAGAAGCCCCAGTAGTGTTCTAGTTTTTACTTGAATTTTAGGAGTGGGAATAGAGATAAAGCGGTGTCCCCATGAAGAGATATATCATGTGCATGATACTAGTATTATCTTCCTGAACTCTGACATACAACTGGACCCTGGTTTTAGCTGTGGGACCATGACCACCGATTTTAGATTATCCAGCCTGAGGTGAAAATGCATCTATGTCTGGCTAAAAATGAAGGGAACTGATCAAAGTACAACAATTCACTTCAAGTTAAACATCAGTATTGTGATGCATACTGATTAAGTCCTTCTCCCTCTATATTTGTTTTTGAAAGATCGAATAGAGAGCTGTTTACAGTATTTCTTAGAGACATAGAAACTATTGTTAAGGAAGACAGTTATTAAGGTATGGATATAATTCAATTCTTTGTTATTCTCTTGCTATTCCTTTCATTGAGTGGCATTGGCTTTGTATTTATGCAGTCATCTGGCATGGTAGGGCAAAGAGTCATTGGCTGGGGGCTCAGAACTGTGGTTTTAAGAGGTGCTATCCTTGGAATAGCAAACTCAATCTGAGACATAGTAAAAGATCCCAGAACCACGTGGAGACTTGACCTAGCTTACTAGTCAGCTAGTAAGTGTCTGAGACAGGATTTGAATTTGAATCTTTTTGACTCCATCTTCAGTTCTCTACTCTACCAGTAATTACCTTTGGAGCTCAATATCAAAGAGATAGTTAATATTTGTTAAAGATATCATTGTCAACAAGAGAGAAAGATGTGGGATGGTTGATTGTAGAGTGATGAAGATATGTAATTGATTGAATGACAAGGATCAAACAGTGGTGATTAATGGAATAATATCAATGTGGATTGACAGAGATTTCTGTAGTAAAATGGTACAGGGCAATGTCCTTTACCTTGTTCTGATCAACATTTCTGTCACTGGCTCAGATGTAAGCACAGATAGCATCTTTATCAAATATATGGATGGCATAAGAAATGGTAGGATATCCATTGGATGACAAAATCAGTCTCCAAGAAGACCTTGGAAGCCTGAAATAATAAGTCAAACTTAATAAAATGATATGAAAAAGGAATGAATACAAATTTCCATGTTGATCTTAAAGCCAAAAAAAAAATACTGCCCAAAGACAAGAATAGGGAGAAGTCATCTAGCAGCTATTTTTTTTGTGTGAAAAAATACTTTTAGGTGTAAGTAGAATGCAAAATCAACATGATTCAACAATATAGCATGGCACCTCAAAATGCTAGTAGGCATATTTGAGCTTCATTAATAGAAGTGTAATAGTATAATAGTCTCTCTTGTTAAAATATAAATGGATTATTTCATCTATTCTGGGTGCCACTTTTTAGGAAGAAGACTGAAATGTTGTAAAATGTCAGCAATATTTAGTTGAAGGGAAAAGGGGATATTTAGCTTGAAGAAGAGATTATTTGGGGGCTGGGTATCAAAGCTGTCTTCAAATATTTAAAGGGATTTTATGTGCAAGAATGATTATACTTATTCTTCTTTGCCCTAGAGGGCATTAGTAGGAACAATGGGTAGAAATGATAGGGAAATAGATTTCAGCTTAATATAATGAAAAAATTACTCACAATTAGAGTAGTCACACAAAAAAAAGAATGGGCTGCCTTGGGAGGTAATGAGTTCTTTATCAGTGGACCTCTTCAATCAGTTACCATATGAAAACTTATCAGGAATATTGTATCATAGAATGTATTTCTGTTTCTAGCAAAATTTGAACCAGATGATGTCTTTTATTCTAACTTTTATATTCTATGTCCCTGTAGTCATCTCATCTCTAATTTTAGCTAGGTAAAATAATACATCTCTGCAAAAATTTACATTCAAAAATCAGAAAAATCAAGGTGGAGTTACAAAAGTTTCCTCACTCCTCTCCCAATTTTTTTTGGTTGTTGTTCCTAGGATTTATTGTGAGGTTTACTTAGTGCATTTAAAAATAATTTAATTATTATTTTATTTTTTTAAAAAATCTGTGCTTTTTCAGAAGCTCATCTTTATATTAGTTTTCACTTTATTCATAGGACCAATTTCAGACATGGTTATTCTGTTAGTGTCCTTTCTCAAGACTTGTAATTCAGTCACAATTACTGTAGCCTCATCTCACTGATCATTGAAGGCTTAAGTTTAACTCATGGCAGCATCTAACCAAGTCAAGAGTTTAAAGTTACCTCAGCTACCTGTAGGTGTGCATAGGTTCACAGATAAGAGATTCATAGGTTTAAAGCTGGAAGGAATCTTAGGGAGTATCTAATGCAATTAAAAGACAAAAGAGGAAATTTGAATCCCAAAGGGCAGAATGAATTATGCAAGGTTGCAGAGATAGTGAATTAGCAAAGTCTAAATTAAAACTCAAGTCTAGTTCCTGATAGACAATGTGGTATACTGAGAGGCTGAGTAAAAGGGGCATAGGACTCTGAGTTAGTAAGATCTGGGTTCAAATTTTACCTTAGGCAATGATTATTTATGTGACTCTAAGTAAGTCACTTAACTTTTTGGTGCCTCTGTTTTATTGTTCAGTTATTTTTAGTCATATCTAACTCCTCATGATACCATTTGGCAAAGATACTGAAGTGCTTTGTCATTTCATTTTCCAGATAATTTTAAAGATGAGTAAACTGAGGCAAATAGGGTTAAGTGACTTGCCCAGGATCACACAGCTAGTAAGTTTCTGAGACTGGATTTGAACTGAGGTCTTCCTAATTTCAGGCCTGATGCACTATCTACTTAGTACCACTTATTTACCTCAGTTTGTTTATCTGTAAAATGAAGGGGCTGTGACATTCCCTTCCAAATAACTTTAAAATAATACCTCAAATTGAATTCTGGAGTGGCAGAGCCAACAAAAGGTCAAGGTGAGACATTCTTCCTGGTTAAGAAAATTTAAGAGGTCCAAAGGAAAGAAAGAAAGACAAATGGGTGGAGGCTGGTTGAGAATTCATGTGAATGAAACATCCTTGGTGGGACAAGGAGGTGATGACAGAAACAGAAATAGCTTCAGGAGTTCTCACTGGAGGTGATAAGCAGACCTGATAATTAGTTAGAAAAAGACTAAAGGGTACCCCTTTGCTATAGCTGGATGCAGGAATGGATACTAATTATTTACTATTACATCTACCCACTAGTGGGTCATCTTTCAAGGGAAGAGAGGAGCATTTTAAGGCAAGAATGAACAGGAGCCCTGAAAAGTAGTATCACTTCTGGTCCAAAGAGAGAAAGGGAACAAGGTATCTGAAGAGCAGTAGCAATTGCAATCTCATGGGATCTGAGGCCCTTTCTGGCTAAAGACCAAAATTCAGAGCAGGAAAGCAATGACCATACCTCTTCCCAGATCACACCACTTAAGAAGCACCAGAAACTTTCAAGCCCACAAAACTAGGTCTAAAAACAGCATTGTGAAAAAGACTAAAGTTTAGGACAGTGACTCTTCCCTCCCAATCATCACATGCTGGGAGCAGAGCCCAATTACAATATAAAGTTCAAAATAAAGAAACTGAGTGGAAAAATGAGTAAACAACAGAAGAATCTGACCATATAAAGCTACTATGGTGATAGGGAAAATCAAGACACAAACTTAGAAGACAATGAAGTCAAAAGAGCTACAAGCAAAGCTTCAAAGAAAAATGTGAATGTGACACATACTCAGCAAGAAATCATGGAAGTGATTAAAAATGATTTTCCAAATCAAATAAAAATGCTAAAGGCAAAATTAGGCAATGAACTGTGAATGAAGAAAAAAATTGAGGAACAAAAATATTGAAGAAAATACTACCTTAATAAAAATAAAAGACTCAGCCAAATGGAGAAAAGAAATAAAAACTTGTCCATGATGAAAATAACTCCTTTAAAAGAATGATTGGTCAATTTTTGGGTGGGGGGGTTTAGGAAGGAGTTTAGGGAAGATACAAAAGCTTACTGAAGAAAAAAATAAAGTGGAAACTAATGACTCTACAAGCTATCAGGAAACTAGAAAACAAAGTCAAAAGAATAAAAGAAAATAGAAGGAAATGTGAAATATCTCATTGTAAAACCAAACCAGCCTGCAAAATAGACTGAGGAGAGATAATTTAAGAATTATTGAAGTACTTGAAATCTATGAATAAAGAAAAGTCATAGACATGTTTCAAGAAATTAGCAAGGATGTTAATTGTTTTTTGTTTGTTTTATGGTGTGTTTTCTTTTGCAACATGGCTGATATGGAAATATATTTTCCATGATTTCATATGTATAATCAATATATGGTTTGCCTTCTCAATGATTGAAGGATGGATGGGAGAAAGAGAATTTGGAATTAAAAATTTTAAATAATGACTGTTAAATTTTTTACATGTAATTGGAAAATACTAATGAAACATATATGTACATATGTGTTTATATTTCTATATATCCTGCTTCTGAATAGAAGGCCTAAAATGAAGTATAGTCATAATGGTAAACATTATAGGTAGGGAGCAAACTGAGAAAGGACAAGAACATATTGAATACATTTCAAAGAATGGTAATCAAATGAATAACTGCCTAGTTTTAATTCATAAAATGTAATCACAACTAAATAATTCACCATTTTTCATCCTTAGTGTCTATAACATAATAATAATGATAATTATTATTCATAATGATCACCCTGAGTCACTATAGGATCTCAAGTGTCTTCTGAATTATCAAAGGACTGAATTATTTCCAGTATAGTTTTAGTGTCATGTGTTTTAATTTATCTGATTTCTTTTGAAAATGAGTAATACAGGATTCTGCCACTAATAGCAATGTGAAACGATACAAATACATCTTTCTAGACCTTGTGGACCTTAGCCTCCTAAATGTGAAGTTCTTGGCTAAGAAGATATCTAAGGTTCAAAATCACAACCTTTTTCCAGATCTAAAATTATAAATCCTCTTCTGTATCTTATTTGGTAAGCTTCAACTAATTAGAAAAAAAAATCATTCTCCCACCATTCTGGATAAACAGAAGTTTGCCATATAATTTTCATGAGAACATTTTTACAAAAATTAAAAGAATGAATATCATATCCCTTAAAAAATTCATATATGATACCATCCACATAGTTTCAAAGCTTTGGTTCTTTGTAAATATCATACATTTCCAGAATAATTATTACACTCCCGAGGGATTAGTTGAAATTCTCAACAATAGTTATTCTGTAACTTAGAATTCTGAAATGTCACATTAACAGGAGAGTGTTACCACAGAGATCCTACAGAATTAAAAAGCAAAAAAACTGAAAGTGTATGCACAACCCGGTGGTGGTTTAAGATCTCAAACAAAGAGACTGGGGATACCTATAAAAGCTTTTCATATTCATCCTGCTTATTCATCTTTGCAATCTGTGTAACTCAGGCTTGTCATTTTCATTTTGGTTTCTAAGATCTCAGACCTGCCAAATCTGCTGCTCGCTACGTGTGAATTCTGAAGAACAACTTAACTTTTTTATTCCCTCCTTTACCATGACAACTATCTCAGCTTTTAATGAAATTTAAGCACAGATTTAACAAACCTTCTTTTGTATTAGACTTAAGAACATTTTAAAAACTATCCATTTGAGGGCTATATCAAACAGTGAGTAGTTAAGTAGTTGGCACTTGTTTCAGCAGAGTATGCACTGCGTTAAACCTCCGTGTAAGGTCTTTTAACTCTGCATATTATTTAGGGGTCCTCTGTTATTGCGATTCCTAAGACATGCCCTTGATATTGACTGGAGTTATTTGGAAATGTTTCTCTTCATTGCTTTCAGGCAATTGAATATTTCTCTTAGACCTCGCTCTCCTCCGATTTCAAGTTCCCTTTGAGAACGACATTCCTGGAGGGGTTGTTTCCAACATCTCCCCCAGACCTTAATATCTCCACAGAGGAGGAAAGGGCCTCAGGCCATAAGCAGCTGACATCCCCCCGGCAATCTGTAGCTATACAACTGTGATCTGAACTTGTAACTGTGAAATGTACAGTCCGGGACAGATTTGCTTGTTGTTATTGTTGTTTTCTTTTCTACATTTCCCCCCCCTTTTTAGGCAGAACAGAAAAATCATTTTATTATGACAAAAAAAGGGGGGGCGGGGAGTGGCAAGGGGAACTTAACTCTTAAGGAGTATATTCCCCTCTCAGTGGGTAGATGTAACTCCCACTGACATTGATGGCAGTTATGCAGATGCATGCAAAGGAAAATAGACCCTTTAACATTAAACATCGGATCCGGATCTCCCTGGAGGATACTGGATACCAGAGGGGCTGTGAATGATGCATCTTAGCTGAATTTGCTTCACTTATAAATCAGACCAGAATCTTACTTTTATTAGAGCTCTTCTATACTATCCTTCTGGAAGCCTAGTACAGCTCACAGGCAAATCAAATTATATTTCACACTGAGCCTAAATACATTTACCAAAACGAGCTTCAAACAATTAAATGTGACACATGATTTTTTTTTCCTCTCTGTTAATCCAGTGGCCTAATAATTATCTCCTCTGGTTTAATATGACTTATAATATAGTGTCAATTTCTTGAGGTGGGATTAGTTTTCCAATTTTCTTTATTTTTTTTTTTGTCTAAGTGCTGCCTGTTTACTTAACAATATTTGGCTTTGCCTAATGATATGTACAGAAGACAGTGCTAAGTGGAACATCAGCTGTTTACATCAGCTCTAACAATTAATGCATGTTAATTTTTAATTACACTGATTGTACTAGAGGCAGAATGTATGTTTTTTCACAGAACAGATGTACTAGTCAGCTTTGCTGGTGAACATGCATATCGATTAGATGTTGATGCTGCCAGCATCTCAGCCAAGTCTGCGAAGATCGTCGGCTTCTAATGTGCTCACAAGTTTATGGCTTAGAGTCCTGGTGAAGGCAATGTTAGATGCTCTCATGTTTACGGATAATCACAAGATGTCTGTTTTGGGGTTAGCATCCAATGACAGTTTAGGAAAAGTGAATAGGTAGGACAGCCAAAGGTGTCCTTCTTTCATTACTCTAGAGTAGCAGTTTCTGTCACTGGTCTCTTATTGCATCTTTCTCCAATTTAATTCACCACTAGAAGACTGTTTTTCACTCTGTCTGGTTGTAGATTTCCCTTGAACAAAGCTACAATAAGAGTGGGATTGTGACACAAGACACTGAATTTTAAGAGATTTGGCACTGTAGGAACAATCAAGCTTGGCACCTATTTAGCAAGAAAAAGTTAATATAGGAAGTTACCAGATGGTGAGGTGGGAGAATCTTCCTGCCCTGTTTTGTCCTCTTCCCCCATCTGAGGCCATGCTTCATGCTGTTTGCTTAAGAAGCAGTTCAGGGCACCTGTCTTAAGTGTGAAAATTATTATTTCATCATTGCCTCTAAAACAGAGAAATCTGAAATTCTTGTATTCATATTCAGTGGATTTATCTCTATCTCTGGAATTTGTCATCACTGATGTTGGACTAGGGAATACATAGAAAGACCCTTGACCAACATACATCCTCTACCATTCAACAAGCATTTGATGGTTAGGACTGTGATAAACTTTACAGGGAAAAAATAGTGGGGTTGTTATAGAGTAGGGGTCGGCCACCTTTTGGGCCATGAGAGCCATAAACACCACATTTTTTAAAATGTAATTTCGTGAGAGCTATACAGTGCTCACAGTGCACGCTCCTGTAACAGCACCTGAAAAAAATTGACTTTATGGCTCCCGCAGAAAGAGCCATATCTGGCCTTCAAAAGAGCCAGATATCGCTCAAGAGCCATACGTTGCCTACCCCTGTTATAGAGGCAAACTATAAATACCCCTTCCTCAAGACATCCAACTTTTATTTAGAGAAGAGAATTCCACAACCCATGAAACAAGAGTCAAATGCAATACTGTCTAGTAGTACATGCAAATTTTTTAACATTTTATTTTTAATTATATGCAAAAGCAATTTTTCACATTAGTTTTCTAAAATTTTGAGTTCCAAATTCTCTGCCTCCCTCCCCTGCCCCCCTTTCCCTAAGACAGTAAATGATTATAATTATACTTGTGTGATCATGCAAAGCACATTTCCATGTTGATCATGTTATGGAAAAAGATGCATAAAAATCACAAAGAAAATAAAGTGATAAGTAGCATACTTCAATTTGTATTCAAACTCCATCACTTCTTACTCTGGAAGTGGATAGTATTTTTTGTTATGAGTTTTTTGGATAATTTCTTGTAGTATGATATCTAGATTTCTATTTGTCTCTGATTTTTCCAGAAGACCAATAATTCTCAAGTTGTCTCTTCTAGACTTGTTTTCTTGATCTGTCATCTTCTCATTGAGATATTTCATGTTTCCTTCTATTTTGTCAGTCTTTTGTTTTTGGTTTGTTAATTCTTGCTGTCTTGTGAGATCAGTGGCTTCTACTTGCCCAATTCTAGCCTTTAAAGACTGGTTTTCAGCTATAATCTTTTGGTTTTCCTTTTTAGTCTGGTCTATCTGGCTCTACATGGCTTCCAGCTGGTCATTTCTGGTCTTCAATTTGCATATCATTGCATTTGATTTCTGAGCCTTAATTTACAATTGTAAAATTCTGCCTTCTAAATTATTATTTTCTTTTTGAACTATTTCCCATTTTTCTTGCCAGATATCTTCCATCTTTCTCATGATCTCAGATTTGAACTCTTCAAGAGCTTGTGACCAATTTTCATTTTTTTGGGAAGGTTTGGATGTCTTTAATTTTTCATCTTCTGCTTTCTGGATTTTTTTCTGTGAAAAGTTATCAAGTGTTAGGGCTTTTTTCTTGGTCTTTTTGGTGGTTATTTCTTGTGCCTTCCTTGTCATCATTATGCTGGTTTTTCTTTCTCAGTCAGAAGTCTGAGTGAGGCAGGCAAACTCTCTGTGTATAAAACTTAGGAGCAGTTTTTGCCTGAGGCTACTTTGTGAGTCCCCTGCCTTCCACTGTCTGCTAGGCCTCTGCTGTCCACAGCACCTCTCAGCTTCACTCCTGCTCCCAAGGTCTGTGCTCCCTAGCCTCTGGGGTCTCTGGTCTAGCTGTTCTCAGGGACAAGGCCCCAGTGATACCAGTCAACTGCCTAGAACCTGAAAATTGGCCCATGCTTGCTCCTCTGCCTGGGGTTCTCCCCTGAGTCTCAGCATGCTGAGCTGCTTCCACTGTCTGCTACCTCTCTCAGCTCCACTCCCACTCCCAAGGTCTGCACTCTCTAGTGTCTAGAGACTCTCTGGGGTCTCAGGTTATGCTGATCTAAGGGACAAGCTCCTGGTGGTCCCAGTTAGCTGCCAAGAAGCTAGATTTTGCCCTCCGCTCCCTGCTTGCTCTAACTCTGGTATGGAGCCTGTTATGATGATAATAATAGATATTTTGGAGAAGCAGGTAAATGTGTCAGGGCCAGTAACCCTTCAAGACACAGACACTGATTGACAAGCTTCAGTGAGAAGGGAGGGGTAAGACACTCTTGACTCTCAAACCCCTCCCCCCAAGCAGTTGAGGTTTCAGTTGGAAAAATGGACACTGACTGAGGTACTTCTGGTAAGTTTCTGTTATGGCTGAACCCCAATGATGTTCCCTGTCTTTAATTTATATTCCTTACAGGTCTGATAGAAGAATAAGTAGAAGCTAGTTATTTATATGTTGAGGATTGAGATGAAAGTGATCTTCTTAAAACTGGCAGCTGACAGGATTCAAACTAGATGACCAGACTTGAGCAGTGAGTATTCCAAAATAATTCTCAGGCACAGATTTTGAAGGTAAAGCTTATATTAAGAAGTAAAAGGAAAGCTAGAGGGTTTAATTAGGGTTTTAGATAAGGAAAGGTGACCCTGATCTGTTAGGTTGAAGCTGCCCTTCCCCCCCTCCCCCACAGGAGGAGGTGAAGGCACCTAGCTGAACTAGCTCTCTTGCTAACAGTGAATATATCTAATCACTAAATCACTAAATAATTATTATATTGATATTGATAAGGATTAATCCTAACAAAAGGCTGACCCCTGAGTAGAAACCACGATGGCTTATGCCACTATGGCCACTCAGGTGGACCCCCAAGTCAAGAGCAGTAAGCAGTGAGTCTGCTGACCTCAACCCCCACAAAGCAACTGACTCAACCCTTCTCAACTGCCCCCTCACCCAAAGTTCTCCAGGGGGGGTCCCCTGGAATTCTGGGTGAGGTTGTCCCTGTATTTTTGCAGGGATTCCATGCATCCATCTCTACATAACAGTAATTTCCCCCTTTTCTAGTGGGAATTTCCACTGGAAATTCTGCAGGCTTAAGATATTGTAACACAATTCACCCTGTCTACACTAAACCTAAATTACTTCCTAAATGACTTATTCCTAACCCCTTAACAGTCTTGCTATGCTATGGCTTACTATACTATCTACCCCTATCTAAGGAGGGAAAAAGGAAAGTATGAACAAGGGAAAAAACAGGTTTTGGAATAAAATACATACATCATAACAAATGTAACAAAATATCACAAACAAAATCCAAATCTGCAACAATTATAAGTTGCAGTCACTATCCCTAAAGCATGCAATGCAAACATCTTTGAAACACATTCAAAGCAAAAATGTAATAACCTACAGATTTTCTAAAACTTGCTCCTAACTCATAACAAAAGATCATGGTAAAACTCCATAAGCAAAATGTCAGAAAACTAAGTTTCCATGTTAGTACCTTACTTAAGCTATGTTAGTGGTGTTAATAATCCTAAATTCTAAATCATTAGTATATTAATTTCATTTTGTTAGTCATAAGTATATGCACACTATATACATTACTTATTCTTATAGACTATAGTGACTGTCCCTGACTAACTCTGTATTTCAAAGATCCCTAAAACTACCTTTCCCTAAGCTATTAGTAACTATACTATGGGTTAGTAATTATAATACAGGCTATCCACAATGCCAAGGAAGTTACCTTGATGTCTACCAAATCAAAAAATAAACAATGGATCTTTTGATATGTTAGAGATCCTAGGATACCCTTTCTTTATATACAGCTATTCACATGTACATATAATACATATATACAGAAGAGACTCTCATTTATCTACATAAGGTCTTTATCAAAAGGTGAACAATCAGTTTGTGTCATGTCCAATGAACTAATGAGTGCTGATGTATGCACATACTTACCCTTACTGCAAGGATCTTCTGGCTCACTGGAGAACCACAATTCTCCTTGTGTGGCCATATGTGGTGTGGCGTGCAACTACCATGTGATGTCTCATATGTGCAATGGGTGTTTATAACATGATAGCTGCTCCACGTATTTCTTCCTTCCAGTCCTCTTCCTGCACAGTACTTAATAAAGATTACAACACTCTTGTGACTGCCCATTCCTTCGTGCTGCCTCTGCTGTAAAGTTCTACAGCTCCTAGCTTCTATGTTCTTCTCTTCTTCATCTGTACCCCATGCATACTTGTCTGTTGTCTATTGTCTTGTATGGTGGTTGACTTGTCACCTTCTCAATCAGGAACAATAGTCATTGAGATGTAATTGTGTTAACTTTGTGTTGTTTTTGTGTTACAAAAAATTTTGCAGTTTTTTTTCTGTCTTTTCCTTTTTAAGATTTCAAGCAGTTCATTCATTCTCAACAGTCCTTCTGTCTGCTGTGGATCTGGTAGTGCATTCATTTCATTTTGCTCTAAGTCAGGAGGTTCTTCATGGTGTTCTTCATGTACAGCATGTTCTTTAACAGGCTTCACATGTGTGATGTGGAACCAAGGGTCTCTATTCTCAACTTTTACACAAGTTGGGCTAGTTAATAGCACCTGGAATGGCCCAGCCCATTTAGGGTCTAGAACAGATTTTCTTGTAAAGTTCCTTATATAGACCATGTCTCCCAGTTTAAGCTGATGTAAGCTAAAGTCTAAAGGAACTCTCTGGGTTAACAATCCAAGTTTGTGCAGTTCATCCAGGCTCTTCTTCAAAGCTTTTATATATCTATATAGCTGACACTCAGCTCCAATGTGTGACAAGAGAGCTGATTTCTGGGATGAACTATGCCATGGAGCGTGTCCATACAGGAGTTCATACGGTGACAATTTTGTGTCACTACCGGGTTGACTTCTTAAATAAAAAAGAACAATGGGGAGTGCTTGTACCCATTTCAGATGGCTTTCAAAACACACTTTCCCAATCAGAGTTTCATTTCTCTTATTGCAGATTTCTATTTGCCCTGAGAATGAGGGGTGATAGGCTGAATGTAAACTTCTCTTTATCCCCAAGGTCTTATAAATCTCATGCAAGATGTTTTGGGAAAAGTGTGACCCATGGTCCAAATCTATTCTAGCTGGTACAGAGAATCCTGGAACTATCTCTCTCAGAAGTGTCTTCACCACAAAGGCTGCGTTGTTTTTCTTTGCAGGGAACACTTCTGGCCATTGAGTCAACCTGTCAATGATGACTAGGGCATATTTGTAATTTTGACAATTGGGCATTGATATATAATCGATCTACAAACACTCAAACGGGGTATATGCCAATTGTCTGCCGCCTAGTCCCTTAATTCTGGTCATGCCCTGATTGTACTGCAAGCAAACCTTGCATTTCTGGCATGTTCTAATTGCGCATGTGGATATGCCAGGAGCTGTCCAGAATCTTCAAATGCCATCCACCAAGGACTGGGTCCCATAATGGCCTTTGGCATGCAATGCATTACATAGGGTATTATATAAAGATCTTGGAAGAATGGGTTTGTCCTCACTAGAAAACCATACACCTCTCACTAATTTGGCCCCTAGATTTTCTACCCAGTGCTTCACTTCCCTCTAAAACAGGGGAGTATGCCTGTTTTAGATCTGCTTCATCCACCAAGGAGAAGTTCAGCACATGGATAGGGCTGAATTGGGCACCGAATTCGGCCGTTATATCTGCCCTCCTATTGCCTAATGAGACTTCATCCATACCCTTTTGATGTGATTGGTAATGCATTACTGCCACTTCCTTAGATAACTGGACAGATTTCAGGAGTTGGTTTATAAGGCTCCCATAGGCTATCTCCTTCCCACCAGTAATTATATATCCCTGATATTTCCAAATTTGGCCTGTGCAATGGACTACATTAAATGCATATTTATTATCGGTCCAAACATTCAACCTTTGACCCTGGCCAATTTCTAAAGCTCTGGTGAGACTCAGGATTTCAGCCCCTTGAGCACTCATGGACTTAGGTAGAGCTGCATACCAAAACGTCTCATCTTGAGTTACTACAGCCGCGCCTGTATATCGTTCTCCATCTACCACAAATGCAGAACCATCGGTAAACAAAGTGAGATTGGGAGAGACCAAAGGAATATTGGTCAGGTCATCTCTCGTTTTTTGAACTATTTCCAAGGTTTCTGCACAGCTATGGATGGGTTCCCCTTCTAATGGTAAGTCTGGCATTAGTGTAGCTGGGTTGATCTCCTTACAACGATGGAAAGTTAGGTTCTCATTGCCCAACAACACAATTTGATATTGAGATAAGCGCTGGGATATAAACACCTGCAGGTTGCTGTTTTTCAAGATGGTATCTATTTGATGAGGAGAGTACAGCATAATCCTGTATCCCAAAACCAGATCTGAAGATTTCTTAACCATTAGGGCTGCAGCTGCAATTGCTCTCATGCAAGGTGGCATCCCCCTAGCCACAACATCTAGCTGGGAGCTATAATAGGCTGTTGGTCTGAACTGATCCCCAAGAGTCTGCATCAACACTGCATAACAAGCCTCTAACTGCTCACGTTTTGATGGGAGCTATTTTAGCCCCCTTATAGCATGGAAATGCTCAGATCCCATGTACCTTCAATGCTTTTCCCATTTGTGGAGTCCTTTTGTTCATCTGGATTTGGTTTGCTTTTTGTATCCTTTAGAGGTATCATGAATAGGTTGGTTAGGAGAGTAAAGAGCCCTGCTTCTACTCTGCAGCCATCTTAACCTGGAAGTCTGTCATGATTTTTTTTTAATTATCTTGGATCATTGTATTACTGAGAATAGCTAACTCATTGAAAGTTGTTTATCATATAATATATGCATGAAAGTTTAGAAGAAAAGTTGAATCCTTCTTTTTTTTCCCAGTAGTTCAGTGCTTGATTATTGAGGTGGGATTAGAAGATGGATAGACTTTTGGATAGGTGTGGTGAGGAAGAGCCTATTCCAGGTATGAGTTAAGGTATTACTGAAGTCTGTGGAGGTGGAAACAACCACTGGGGAGGTTTTGGAGGACGAGGAAGAACTCAGGTTGAAAAAAGAAAAAAAAACATTCTGGTTGGGTAAATAATGGGAAATAAAGTTAGTTTGAGGATTCCTGAATTCCTTATGAGAGAAACAAGCTTTTTTTTTTTAAACCAAAGCACTTTGGTCACAGAGGCAAAACACTGACTCTGGAGATAGGCAATCAGAATTGAGAGTTCACTTCCAATATTTATGAACTGGGCAAATATGAAAAAGTCCTTTAACTTAACTGAATCTCAGTTTTCCCATCTATGAAATGGAGACAAATACCTACCTTTCAGGGTTGAGGAGTCAAAGAAGTAAATGTAATGTAAAGTATTTTGTAAACCTCAGGCACTTGAAAATTTGTTTCCAACTTAAAATAACAGAACATGAATTTTAAGCTAGATAGTACTTTTTCTATTAGATTATAAACTCGTCTAGGGTAGAGTGTGTCTAATTTCATATTAGTGTCTGTTATACTCTGAACATAGAGGGTTCTTAATGAATGACATCTCACTTAAATTAAGTATAGATAAATCATATGGGCCACCTCACCAATAGAGTCTATGCCATCATTTAGCAAAGAAGTTGATATAATATTATTCCCTTTTCATAAAGATATCATCTCACACTTAAATCTGTGAGGAATAGACTGTTTTTTACTTCTGAAAGTATCTTTCTTCTTTCTTTTTTATTAGACATTTATTAATATTTGTTTTTAATCTGTTTACATACTTTATGCCCCTACTTTCCCCTTCACCCCCCGCTCTCCCCCCACCCATGGCCAACACACATTTCCACTGGTTGTAACAAGTATCCTTGTTCAGGGTCTATTTCCCATTCATGTCTGCCTCAGTCCATGCATTCAAGCAATTGTTTATCTTAAATGTTTCCTCTCCTGCAGTCCTTCCTCTGAATGTGGGTAGCATCTTTACCATAAATCCCTCAGAGCTGTCTTGTGTCATTGCAGTGCTGCTGGTACAGGAGCACATTACATTTGATTTTACCATAGTATATCAGTCTCTGTGTACAATGTTCTTCTGGCTCTGCTCCTTTCACTCTGCATCACTTCCTGGAGGTCTCTCCAATTTGCATGGAATTCCTCCAGTTTATTATTCCTTTTAGCACAATAGTATTCCATCACCTGCATATACCACAATTTGTTCAGCCATTCCCCAATTGAAGGACATCCCCTCATTTTCCAGTTTTTTGCCACTACAAAAAGCGCAGCTATAAATATTTCCGTACAAGTCTGTTTATCTATGATCTGTTTGGGGTACAAACCCAGCAATGGTATGGCTGGATCAAAGGGCAGGCATTCTATTATAGCCCTTTGAGTATGATTCCAAATTGCCAGCCAGAATGGCTGGATCATTTCACAACTCCACCAGCAATGCATTAATGTCCCGATTTTGCCACATCCCCTCCAGCATTCATTACTCTCCCCTTCTTTCATTTTAGCCAATCTGCTAGGTGTGAGGTGATACCTCAGAGTTGTTTTGTATCTTTCTTCTTTCTGACCTACTCTACATAGTGTGTAGAAAATTGGCCTTGGAGTCAGGTCACACCTGGGTTCTGGCTATATGACTGGACAAGTCATATAATCTCAATGTTTCAGGCAACTACCTATAAAGCAATAGCAATCTGCATTAATAGAAGTGTTTTAATCTGGAATTCCTAATGCTAATAAAGTCACTGGTCTTATCCAAAGGAAAACAAAAACAAATGACTAATTTTCGTCTTCAACAATGTCTCTAAGCTTGTGAGATTCCTTTTTTCTTGTTCTCCTCACTTGCTACCAAGAACTTATTGAGATATATCCTCTAACAAGTATTATCAGTTTAGATGGCTCTGAAGTTTCTCTAATTCTGAGTCTGACTCTTCATTCTAGGTGATGCTCATTCCATTGGATCTCACTAAGACTAATTGAAAACAATCCTGTGCTTTTCTCTTCCCTCTCTCCTCCCTACTAGGCCACAGGTCAAATGGAAGAGAATAGATTACTTTTGAGCCCAAATTGTTTGTTTTTGTTTTTTTTTAACTAATGTGGAAACAGCATTTTCTAGTGCCATCCAATCTTCTTATGTCATGTTCAATCAGTTCTCTAATTAGTGTTTGTTGTCTAAAACTTCTAGCAGTAAACATATTTAACTTCTTCACCAAATGATAATTAAAGGGCAGTCAAGTTATATTTGATTTCTTTCAATCCTCTATCAGATTCCATTTGGGCCTTCTCTGGTTTCTTGCAAACACCTCCAATTAGTACATGCTAATTTAATGATGTACTGAGGATCTATTTCCAAGTAGTGATCATGGATCCTGAGTTAAAGTGTGGAAAAGAAAGGCAGGCATCTCAGAGGTATCTTCCCTTCTCAGCCCCCATAATTAAGAGACTAGAAGGAACTGAGAAGAAAGATGGGTGTCTATAAAGAAATGACAGAGAGAAAAGGGCCTCTATAAATCCTACAAAGAGAGTTTTATAATTTTAGTTCCATTGAGTGGCAGTGGTTATCCTGGAGAGCAAGTCAGTTATATAAACTCATGAAGACTTAGGTTCAGGGGGGCAGCTGGGTAGCTCAGTGGATTGAGAGTCAGGCCTAGAGATGGGAGGTCCTAGGTTCAAATCTGGACTCAGACAGTTCCCAGATGTGTGACCTTGGGCAAGTCACTTGACCCCCATTGCCCTCCCTTACCACTCTTCCATCTAGGAGCCAATACATAGAAGTTAAGGGTTTTAAAAAAAAGACTTAGGTTCAAGTCTCACCTCTTAATCTAATTTTGGTTTGTTTTATTGTTTGTTTTTGTGGCCCTGACCAAGGCACCTCAATGACTTCAGAGAAGTCTAAGACACTTTAAATTTCAGAGAAAGTATTTTACCATCAAGGAGTTTGTCAAGAGGACCCCCTTGTCCAGTGAAACCACAGGTATGGTAAAGAACAATATAAAACAATCCTAGTGTCCTTTGCGTTTCTTCTTTCTTCTGTTTCAAATGATGTTTTCAGAGGGGCAGAACCAAGATGGTGGCTTAGTAGCAGCAAAAGCTGGAACCACTCCAAGAATCTTCTCAAATGATTCTTTTAGGTTGCCGATCTCTTT
Source organism: Gracilinanus agilis (assembly GCF_016433145.1). NCBI lineage: Eukaryota > Metazoa > Chordata > Mammalia > Didelphimorphia > Didelphidae > Gracilinanus > Gracilinanus agilis. The sequence goes on from NC_058132.1 coordinate 270,995,595, forward strand.
TCCAATTTTCCAGTCTTTCTGAACTTGCCTTTTTCTTTTATTTTTAGGGCTGAGGCTGGTTGGCATTATCTTAAACCCAACAGATGCAAAGTAAGCCTCTCCTAAAGAAAGCAGAGAACCAAAAGAATGAAATTTCACTGAGGTAAAGGCTTGCTTAATTGTCCTTTTCTAATGGATAATTGTGAGTTGAGACAATTCTTTCTTGTAGGATGTTCATATATATGTGTGAGCACACATGTAGTTGTAAATATTTTTGCATATGCATATGAGTACATATAAATCTGTGTATCAATGATTTGCATAGCTAGCTACTTTAGTCTTCTAAAGGATTTAGAAAAGTTAAAATATAAAATATTGTAAATATAAATATCCATGTTCATTTATTTCTGCATTTCAATACATAATCAAAGGATGGACAGATTTTCAATGATACTAAAATTTCAATGAGAATAAAAGAAACCATTCTGTTCAAAACTTCATTTTATGGATGACAATAATATGCAGCTATGAACAGTCTATGATATACCAAGGAACTCAAATGGAAGATAATCATTATTAAACTGCATTAAAGTCTCTAATGGCACACATAAATAACCAACCTACTTTTTTTAAATTAACTTCTCAGAAAGGAAGCACCATTGAATAGTGAATAGAAAACTGATATAAAAGCCAACAAAATGGGAATATAAGACCTTCCTCTGACATCTTCTTGCTATGTGATCCTGGGCAAGTCATAGCTCATTTGACAACTAAGTCTAAGTGGTTAGGAAAGGCCCAACTTGCACTGATATAGCTCACTCTATGAGGATCTTATTATATTAATGATATTGGGCCTAGTATTCATGTCAACCTCTCTACTTATAACTAACCCTTTTACCCAGGAAAAAACATGCCCTTTGGAAAAAACAAACAAACAAACAAACAACTATGCCCATGTTACTTTAAGGGTTTCTTACTCTACACTGTATGAACTTAAAGAAAAAAAAAGATTTGGAAAACACTAATTCAATGTAATTGTTTTTCTATTGTAATTCTAATGTATTCTATTTTGGAATTTAAAAACATTATTCTAGAAAGGCTCCTTCATAAGTTTCACAAGAATGACAAGGAAGGGCCATCACACAAAAAGATTAAAAACTCCTAATTTAAATGTTCTAGAGAGCTTCAACTTAGAAACTGTAGGTCCAGAAAAAAAACCAGCACAAAACTATAATCAATTCAATTCATGGACCACTTCTACACTAATAATAGCTGTCATATATAGCACTTACTATGTCAGACCCTGTGTTAAGTACTTTATAATTATTATATCATTGTACCCTCATAGTAACTCTGAAAAGGAGATGTTATTATCCCTATTTTACAGATGAGGAAAGTGAGATAGGCAGAGATAAACTGACTTGCCCAGGATCATAGAGCTAATAATAAGCGTCAAATACCAGATTTGAACTCAGGTCTTCCTGACTCCAGGCCAGATTCTCTATCCACTGTGCCACCAACTGACCATAGTGTGTAATAAAATAATTACACAGAATCATAGAGTTGAACTCATAGGATCTCCAGAAGTTATCTAGTTGAACCTTCTCATTTTTTGGATAAAAATCTAAGGTCTACAGTGCTTAAGGGACTTATCTAAAGCCATACAAGTTATATGTGGATCAGCTTAGATTTGAATCCTTATCCTCTGACTATAAAACACATTTGAAAGTATGTAAGAATCAATACAGGGGAAGGAAAGATGAGAGTGAGGTGGACAATGCTTGAAACTTACTCTCATCAGACCTGGCACAATGTGGAAATAACAAACGCACTCAGGTATAGAAACCTATTTTACCCTATAGGGAATTAAGAAGGAGAGAAGGAACAAAAAAAAGGAGGCAAATGCAGACAAAAAGAAAGGGAAACTCAGGCAAATAAATAGAAGCAAAAACATTTGTGAACAGGGAAAGGCCAAAAGGAGAGAAAAAGAAGGATAAACAGGGGGAAAATAAGATAGATGGAAACATCTAGTTAGTAGTTATAACTGTGAATGTGAATGAGTTAAACCACCTACAAGATAGAAAAGGATAGCACAATGGATTAAAAGTCATTGAATAGGGGGCAGCTGGGTAGCACAGTGGATTGAGAGCCAGGACTAGAGACGGGAGGTCCTAGGTTCAAATCTGGCCTCAGACACTTCCCAGCTGTGTGACCCTGGGCAAGTCACTTGACCCCCATTGCCCACCCTTACCACTCTTCCACCTATGAGCCAATACACAGAAGTTAAGGGTTTAAAAAATGTAAAAATAAAAAAAATAAAAAAGTCAGTGGATTAAAAGTCAATCCCTAATATTGTCACTACAAGAAACTCATTTAAAACCCGGAAATACACACAGATTAGAGGTAAAGGACTGGAGCTAAATCTATTATGATTCAGGTAATATTTTTTTTTTGAAAAAAGAAGTAGCAACTATGTTCTCAGACAGACAAAAATGAAAACTGGCCTAATTAAAAAAGTTAAGGAGGGAAATTATATATTGATAAAATGAATCATAGATGATGAAGCAATATCAATATTAAACATGTATGTGCCAAATAGCATTGAATCCAGACACCTAAAGGAGAAACTACAAAAGTTATAAGAAGAAATATTAGAAGGGGCATTAACCTTTTGCTCTCAGAATTATTTAATCCAAACCAAAAATAAATAAATAAGGAAAAAATTGAGGAGATAAATAGAATTTTAGGAAAGTTAGACTTGATAGACATTTGGAGAAAACTGAATGGAAATGGAAAGGAATATTCCCATTTCTCACAGCACCTTTACAAAAATTGATCATGTAATGGTACATAAAAACTTCACAACAAGAGGCAGAAAAGCAGAAATATTAAATGCAAACTTTCCATATCTAATCCTACAAAATTCACTCACTAAAAGGCTAGAGAAAAAAGACTAAAAATTATTTGGAAACTAAATAATCTTATATTGCAGGTTGAGTGGATCAAAGAAAAAATCATAGAAACAAAAAATAATTTCATTAAAGAGAATGATAATAAGAGATAATGTACGTAAGGGAAAAATTATATCTCTAAATGCTTACATCGATAAAACAGAAAAAGAACAGGTCAAAGAATTGAGTACACAACTTAAAAAATCAACAATTAGAAAAAGAAGAAATAAACAACCCCCAATTAAACACCAAATTAGAAATCCTAAAAATCAAAGGAGAGAATAGCAAAATTGCTAGTAAGAAAACCATTGAACTAATAAATAAAACAACAATTTGATTTTATAAAAAAAAATAAAATAGATAAACCATCGCTTAACTTGATCAAAAAAGAAGGAATACAAATTACCAATATTAAAAATGAAATGAGTAAAATTAAAACTAATGAAGACAAAATTAAAGCAATTACTGGAAGTTATTTTCTTAATTATAAGCCAACAAATCTTTTGTGAAATAGATGAGTATTTAAAGAATTCTAAATCACTGATATTTAAAGAAAAGAAAATCGAATAGTTAAATAATTGTATTTTAGAAAAAGAATCGAATAAGTCGTCAATGAATTCCCTGAGGAAAAAAGCACAGGGTTAAATGGATTCACAAATGAATTCTATCAAACATTTTAAGAACAATTAATTCCAATAGTATATAAACTATTTGGAAAAATAACTCAGGAAGGAATTCGATCAAATATGTTTTATGACAGAAATATGGTGTTGCTCTCCAAACCAGGAAGAAGAAAAACAGGGAAAGAAAACTGTAGACCAATATCAATAATAAAATGGATGTAAAACTCTTAAACAAAATACTAGTAAGGAAATAATAGTAATACATTACAAGAATCATACATTACAACTAGGTAGATTTTATACCAAGAATTCAGGGATGGTTCAATATTATGAAAACTATAAATATAATAGACCAAATCAATAACAAAGTAAATAGAAACCAAATTTTTTCAGTAGATGTAGAAAAAGCTTTTGACACAATGTAATACCTATTCCTATTAAAATCACTAGCAAATAGTAGAATACATGGAACATTCCTCCAAATGATAAATAGCAGGGCATGGAGCCAGGATGGTAGAGAAGATACATAGACATGCTTAATCTCTACCAAATTATCCTCCAAACAACTATTATGTAACTACGTGAAGTGAACTCTGGAGCAGCATAATTCATAAAAAGTTGGGGTGAAATAATTTTTCATCCAAAAATAAATAAGAAAGAGTTGGCACAAAAGATTTATTACATCAGAGCATAAATAGTGTGTAAAGCAGCCTGCCAAGGGAGGCTGGCCTTGGGAGGAGCTGAATCAGCAGCAAAGGCTTCCTGAGTTGTTAGATAGACAGTAAGGGAGGTCAGCAATTGTTCAGAAGGAGACTACAGGAGTCCTTTTGCTGGCTCTGGGTGCAAGACTTTTGTCAAATTGCCCATACAAATCCAGGTCACAGTCATGGGTCATATCATGGTCTCAGGGTGAGGAGGAGCACTAGTAAACACCTGTGCTTATTGCCCTGGGGAACAGGAGACCCTGGTCACAGTTCCAAGGGGGGAAATAGTAATTGTGGTTTACTCATAGACAAGAGTGCAGACAGGAAGAGTATTAAGCTCATCTATCTTTAGATCATTCCACCTTGGAAGTACTGAAAACTTATAGATCTCCAAAACTATGATTGAAAGAAGCTACCTAAAGAATTTAAAACTTGAAAACACTGCTCTCTTCACCACAGAAACAGAGCACAATTTGAGCAGTTTTTTTTAAGTTAAAAGAAAAGAAAAGGGCTGGAGGATGAGCAAAGAACAACAAACAAGAAATTCAATATAAAAAGTTATTTTGGTGACAGAGAAGACCAAAACAAAAACTCAGAAGAAGAAAATAAATTCAATATTGCTGCATCCAAATCCTACAAGAAAAATATGAATTTCTCTCCAGCCCAAAAAGAATCAATGGAGGAATTTATAAAGGAATTTAAAAACAAATAAGAGAGGGAGAAGAAAAACTGGAGAAACAATTGAGAGTGATACAGGAAAATCATGAAAAAAGAGTCAATAAAGCAGGATAATTTTAGAAAAATCTGCAAAGTAAAGGGAGCAGAACCAGAAGAACATTGTACACAGTGACAGCAATATTTCTTGATAAAAAAACATGAATGACCTACTTATTCTCAGAAATATAGTGATCTAAAACATTCCATTTTCATGATGAAAAATGTCATCTGCCTCTCACCCAAAGAAAGAATACTAAATGCAGACTGAAATATACCATGTTTTAGTTTCTTTCTTCTCCTTCATCTATTTTTTATCATTTTAGATATCTTTCACAAAATGACTAATACAGAAAAATGTAATACATGAATAAGCATGTAAAATTTATATCAGATTATTTACTGTCTCAGAGAGGGGGAGGGCAGGGAAGGAGTAAGAAAGGGCAGATCAGGAGAAGGGAGAGAATTTGAAGCTCAAAACAAAAAGAATGTTAAAATTAATTGTAAAAGTAATGGAGAAATAAAAAGAAAAAATCACATAGCAACTCTGCATGCTATTTGAGAATGACTACACTAATTTGAAATCACACACACACACACACACACACATATATATGATAATAATAAAAATAAAGAAAAAAGTCAACAGCTTGATAAAGAAGGCACAAAAATATGGAAGAAAATAGTATTTTAAAAAACCAGAATAGGCCAATTAGTAAAAGAGGCCTAAAAATCCATTGAAGAAACTTTTTAAAAAGCAGAATTGGCTAAATAGGAATTTAGTAAGGAAATTCAGTAAGGAAAAGAATTTTCTGAAAAGTAGAATTGGACAAATGGAAAATGAGATACAAAAGCTCCCAGAAGAAAATCATGCCTTACAATTAGAATTGGATAAATGGAAGTTAATGATTCCATGAGACTTCAAGACAATCAAAGAAAGAAAAATAAATGAAAAAAATAGAGAATATATGCAATATCTCATTGGAAAAACAATTGACGTGGAAAACAAATCCAAGAGAGTTAATCTAAGAATTATTGGACTACCTGAATGTTGTGATTTTTTAAAAAAAGAGCTTAGACATAATCTTTCAAGAAATTATCAAGGACATTGTCCTTATAGTCTAGAATCAGAAGAAAAAATAGAAATTGAAAAAAGCCACTGATCCCCTTCTGAAAGAAATCCCTAAACGATATCTCTTAGGAATGTTATAGTCAAATTCTAGAACCCCCAGGTTAAGAATAAAATATTGAAAGTAGTCAAAAAAGAAACAATTCAAATATCATGGAGTCACAGTCAGAATAACATAAAATTTAGCAGCTTCTTCATTAAAGGATCAGAGGGTCTTGAGTATAATATTTCAGAGGGCAAAGGAGCTAGGATTTCAATAAAGAATCACTGAGCAAAAGTGAGCATAATCCTTTAGGGGAACAATGGATATTCAATGAAAGAGTATTTTTCAACATTTCTGATTAAAAGAGTAGAGCTGCATGGAAAATTGACTAGGAAATATGCAATTTAAGAGAAGCATAAAAAGATAAACACAAAAGAGAAGTCAAATGACATTCAATAAGGTTAAACTGTTTATATGTCTATATAAGAAGATGATTTTTGCAACTCCTAAGAACTTTATCATTATTTGGGAAGTTAGAAATAGTACACAAAGACAGAGGGCAAGGGTGTGAGTTGACTGTGATCAGATGATATTTAAAAGAACTAAATTAAGGGAAGAGAAAGAGGAAGTCATTGGAAAAGGGACAAGGGAGAAATAGAATGGGGTAAATTATCTCACATAAAAGAGTCATGAAAGAGCTTTTCCCGGCAGGAGAAGATGGAGGAGATGAGGAGGGCATCACTTAACCCTTATTCTAACTGAAATTGGCTTAAGGAGAGAAGAATGCACATAATCAATAGGATGTAGAAATATGTCTTATCCTGTGTGGAAGTAGGAAGGGAAGAGGATAAAAGAAGGTGTGTGTGGAGGGGAATGAAAGAAAAGGGGGCAAATTGGGGGATGTAGTGGTCAGAAGCTAAACACTTTAGAGGATGGACTGAATGAAAAGAAATAGAAAAGGGAAATAGGATGGGGAGTAATATGCAGAAATCATGGTGGTGAAAATTTTTTTTGCAAGTTATTCTAATAAGGGCCTCATTTCGTAAATACATAGAAAAATACATCAACTGTATAGGAATACAAGTCATTCCCCAACTGATAAATGATCAAAGGATATGAACAGGCACTTCTCAGACAAAGTAATTAAAGCTCTTTATTGACATGTGGGAAAAATGCTTTAAATCTAATTAGAGAAATACAAATTAAAATAACTCTGAGTTACGACTCCACATCTGTCAGATTGGCTATAATGAAAGAAAAGGAAAATGACAAAAGTTAGTGGGGATGTGGGAAAAATGAGAAACTAATGCACCATAGGGATAGTTTTGAACTTAACAATTCTGGAGAGCAATTTGGACCTATGTCCAAAGGACTGTAAAACATAACTAGGTTTGTATACAGAACAGATAAAAAACAAAAATGGGAAATATGTCTACGTACAAACATATTTAAAGCAACTCTTTTTGTTGGTGCAAAGAATTGGAAAGTTAGGGCATACTGATCAATTGGCAAATGACTGAGAATAGAATACCATTGTAATGTAATACTATTGTGATGTGAGAAATGATGAGCAGGAGGAACTAAAAAAAACCTGGAAAGACATAAACTGAAGTGGTGAAATAAGCAGAACCAGAACCCTGAGCACAGTGAGAATGATACTATATGGTGAACAACTGTGAGTAGCAGCTATTCTCAGCAACACAATGATAAAAATAATCCCAAAAGGTTCACGTTAAAAAATGCCATCTGTTTTTGGAGAAAGAACTGATGGAATCTGAATCCAGACAAAAGCATACTTTTTCACTTTCTTTTTAAAAATTTTGTTCGCATTTTCTTCCACAAAAAGGATTAATATGGAAAAATGTTAACGTGATTGTACATGTAAAATTTAAATATGATTGCTTACCATCTCAGTGAGTATGGAGGAATTGTGTGGGAGAGAATTCAAGACTTAAAATTCTTTTTAAAATGTTAGAAATTAGTTTCACATTCAATTGGGAGAAAATAAAATAAAATCTAAAAATTTAAAAATGATAAATTGCAGCTATAAAAAACCACTAGCAAACATCTATAATTAGGGTAAGCTAGATGCCTTTCCAATAAAATCAGGAATGAAACAAAGATGCCCATTATTACCAAAGGTATTCAATATTGTACTGGAAATGTTATCTATAGCAATAAGAGAAGAAGAAATAGAAGGAAATAGAATAGGCAATGAGAAAATAAATCTGTTTCTCTTTGAAGATGATATTAAGGGAATACCTAGAGAATGGAAAATCTACCAAAAAATTAATCAAAACAATGAACAACTAACTTTAACAAAACTGCAGGATGTAAATCACCAATATTTCTTTATACTATGAATAATGTCTAACAGAAATAAATAGAAAGAGAATTTCCATTTAAAATAAATGCAGACATTATGGAATGCCTGGGAGTCTAACTGCCAAGACAAACCCAGGAACTATACAATCAGAACTACAGAATATTTTTCACACAAATAAACAGATCTAACCAACTGAAAAAACATTAATGTCTCATGTGTAGGCTGAGTCTATGTAATAAAAATGATAATTCTTCCTAAATTAATTTACTTATTCAGTGCCATACCAATAAAAGTAATAAAAATTATTTAATAGAGCTAGATAAAATAACAAAATTTATCTGGAAGAACAAAAGAAATATAATATTGAAGAAATTAATGAAAAAATGTGAAGAAAGGTGACTTTGCTTTACTCTATCTCATACTGTATTATCAAGTGGGAACCATTAAAACACTCTGGTACTGGCTAAGAGAAAGATTTGAGGGCCAATGGAATAGATTAGGCACTCGACATTCAATGTTAAATGACCAGAGTAAACTTGTGTTCTCCAAACTCAAAAATTTTAGAAGAAATACTCACTATTTTCATTCAGTACTCTGCATACCATGCTATTAGGTTATACCACCCAGCAAAATTCTTTCCTGGGCCAGGAAAAGATGGATAGTGAGATATTAATGTGATATTGTTGTTGATGATGGTGTTGATGTTGACATTGTTGATGTTGATGATGATGGTGTTATTGATGTTGGAGTTGATGATGATGATGTTATTGTTGATGATGTTGTTGATGACATTAATGATGATATTGATGATGATGTTGCTGTTGATGGTGTTGATGTTGATGGTGTTGTTGATGTTGATTTTAATGATGATGTTCATGCTGCTGCTGCTGCTGATAATGATTGAATTTGGAATTAGAGGTTTTCCTTCCACTTGAACATTTCTGACCCTTCTCACTATAATGATTAAAATTTGCTTGGAGACTGTCTCCAACCTCTTTTACCCTTCCATTGTATTGGTCTTCTCTCCACCTCCTCCCATGCCCTTCTTTATGCAATATATATTTACTCCATTTTATCTCTTTTCCCATTTCTATTAGTATTCTCTTCTTTTTGTTTCACCCCTAGGTTTTATGTTTTTCGACATATCACCTTATACAGTTTGTCAGTGTACCCTCTAAGTATAATTCTAGCTACCCTGATTATAATAACAATTTTTAAGATTTACCAATATCCTCTTTTCTTATAGAAATCAAATAATTTGAATTTATTGAGTCCCTTAAATATTTTTTCTCCTTTCTTAATTATCTTTAGGTGATTCTCTGGAGTTCTATGTTTGAGCATCAAAATTTCTGTTTGTCAAGTCTTTTCTTTAGAAATGTTTGGACATCTTTTTTTATTAAATGACTATACTTTCCCCTGCAAGAATATAGTCAGGTTTGCTAGGTAGTTGATTTTTGGTTGTAGACCCAGTTCCTTTGCTTTCTGGAATATCATATTTCATGCCATCTGGTCCTTCAGTATGGATGCAGTCAGGTCCTGTGTTATCCTAACTGTGGTTCCATGATATCTGAATGGCTCCTTCTTAGCAGCTTATAGTATCTTTTCCTTGATCTGCTAATTCTTGAATTTGACTATAACATTTGGGGATTAAATGGAGCAGGTGATCTGTGGATTCTTTTAATCTCCACTTTTCCCTCTTGTTCAAGAATGTTGGGGCAGTTTTCTTGGATAATTTCCTGTAGAATGATGTCTTGGCTTTTTCTTTTGTCATGATTATTGGGTAGTCCAATAATTCTTAAACTGTCTCTTCTAGATCTATTTTCCAGGTTTGTTGTTTTATCAATAAAGTGTTTCGTATTTTCCTCAATTTTTTTCATTTTTTGATTTAGTTTTATAGACTCTTGGTGCCTCATGCAGTCATTTGCTTCTAGTTGTTGGATTCTAATTTTTAAAGACTGAATTTCATCCCTCATTTTTTGATCATCCTTCTCCTTTTGGTCTGTTTTTCCTTTGTAGGTCATCTTTCACTATCTTTGCCTCATTTTCAAGCTGGTCAATTCTGGCTTTCAAGACACTATTTTCTTATTTTAGTTCATGTGCCTCTGTTTCCAGATGATTTATTTTGCTTTTTAAGTTCTTTTCCCAATTGTCTTCAGTCTCTCTTAATTGTTTTTTTTTTAATTGTGTTTTGAGTTTGTCCAAAGCCTGAGTCCAATTCATTGGTGTTTCTGTGCTTTTTCTTGATATTCCTGGGTCCTCCTTTGTTCCATTTGCTTTTTGTTCATTACCCGAATAGAAACTGTCAATTGTAATTTCTTTTTTCTCTTTCTGTTGTTTACTCATATTTTTTTCCTTCTTCTCCCTCTATCTTTGGCTGTAATCTTGATCCTCTGATTATCTATAGGTTTGGGCTATTCTGTCCTGAAGGGGCTTCTTCTCTCACAACAGGATTTTAAATATCAAGAGAGTAAAATAAAAATAATTGCATTAAAAGAATTTTTACAGTGTCAAATAATAAAATTTATGGGATAATGGTAGAACAATACCTACAGAAAATACATATCTATCTGAAAATTATATAAATTAACAAATAGAAATAAATGCAGTATACACTGGACACCAAATTATTAAAGTCACCATAGACAGGGGGAAAGAATGTAAAGGAAAGGAAAAAAATATCCTGTTTTGCTTAATTCTTTATGAATCTTGGTTCTTTCACCAGAAGACTGTTACTGTTCAATTCATTTCAACAATTTATTTATATATACATATATATGCATATATGTATAAATATATAGTATATAGGACAAAAATTGGAATAGGCTTCATTTTCAAGGATCTAATTTTTCACTTAGACAATATAATGCATAAATATATGTCACTGTGAGATAGTGCATTAACATTGGAGGGAGAACAGAAAAAAATTATGGAAAATGTCATCTGAACAGTCTTTTAAAAATTAAATTACATTTTATCCTTCCCCCTCCCCCTTTTTTCCTTATTTAGAAAATTTTTCCATGGTTACATTATTCATGATCCCCCTCACCCTTTACCTCCCTCCTCCCGAAGCTGACAAGTAATTTCACTGGGTTATACATGTATCATTGTTCAAAATCTATTTCCATGTTATCCATATTTGCAGTAGGCTGATCTTTTAATATCAAAAATTTATTCATATCCCTATCAAACTACATGATCAATCATATGTTTTTCTTCTGCTTTTCTGCTCCCACAGTTCTTTCTCTGGATGTGGATAGCATTCTTTTTCATAAGTTCCTCTATATTGTCCTGGATCCTTGCATTACTGCTATTAGGGAAATCTCTTACATTAAGTTGTGCCATAATGTATCAGTCTCTGTGTACAATGTTTTCCTGGTTCTACTCCTTTTGTTCTGCATCAATTGCTGGAGGTCTTTTCAGTTCACATAGAAATCCTCCAGTTCATTGTTCCTTTCAGCACAATATTATTCCATCACCATCAGATATCACAATTTGTTCAGCAATTCCCCAATTGATGGACACCCCCTCATTTTCCAAATTTTTGCCACCATAAAAAGCACGGCTTTAAATATTTTTGTACAAATCTTTTTCCTTATTATCTCTTTGAGGTACAAACTCAGCAGTGGTATGGCTGGGTCAAAGGGCAGGCAGTCATCTAAAGCCCTTTCAGCATAATTCCAAATTGCCCTCCAGAATGGTTGGAACAATTCACAATTCCACCAGCAGTGTATTAGTGTCCCAATTTTGCCACATCTCCATCTGAACAGTCTTAAAGGAAGTTAGGAATTTTGGAAGGGAAAGGTGCTGAGGGAGTACAATCAATACCAGGCACAGAGACTGGAAATGAGGTGTTCAGGGAATGGCTGAAAGATAATTTTCTTTTGAGGTAGAATGTGAAAGGCAGTAATGTGAAATACATTCAAATATCTATATTAGAGTTCTTTAGGGATATTAATTTGGTTCTAGTTTGAAGGATGTCTTGGAGAGGAAAAGAAACTAGAAGCAGTCAAAACAATTAGGAGGATAATGTAATCATAGTCCAAGTGAAAGCTGACATGGGCCCACAGTGGGGTTATATTTATGAATGTGAAAAGATGGGGATGGATAGAAGAAATATCATGGATGAAGAATGAAACTTTGCTCACCATATAGTCAATATTGGTAAGTGCTATGTTAGTTATTATGTAATAATGAACAAGTCAGCTCCTCTTTCTGGATCTCAGTTTCCTTTGTGTAATGAAATAGTAGATTCTAAGACAACTTTAGAGCTACCAATCTGTGTCTATCTCTAACTCTCTATAGCTTAATTTTAAATATTGATCTTCCAAGCAAAGTTTTGGCAAAAACAAAAGTTTGGTTAATTGCTCCCTAAAATCATCAATGTGACAACAAAATTCATTAGAATTTTTTAAAAAGGTGTTAAATTAGCTGCCACTTGAAGCAATGAATTTTTATCCAAATGGATGCTAGATGACCGCTTGCCTGGAATGCAATAGAGAGAGTTCATTCCTCAGCCTTGGTCAGTTGGACTAAATAATCTCTATAGAATCCTATCAACCTCAAAAATGTCTTAATTCATCTTGGGTGATTTTCCAAATGGAAACCAACACTGTAGGATGAGTAGGAGGTTTTTCTCTGTTGGGGGAGCTGGGTTGCACATCACTGTAATAAACTATTGTCATCTTACACAAAGAAGTTGTAAGACATAAATCATCGTTTTACTGATGTCCATGTTGTTTGACCTGAATTATCCCATGCTAACATCCCTTTTTGAGAATTGTGGCAGTTAAATTTGTTCCCAAATTTGATTTTGCTATTCCTTTGAACCCTAGTTTAATGCAGCATAGTCTTTGGTTTACTTTCTTCCTTCATGATATGGACTACACACTCCTGTTCTTGCAAGGGGGTTCTTCGTTTGGTTGCTGGTACTTGCTTTAAATGACTAGTTCATGGATATCATTTTCTTTATGGAATGGGGATTCAGCAATCACTTTTGGCACTCTAAGTATTGCAGAGCCTAATTTAATGGCACCTACATCTATAAGGAAAGTGGGGGTGGAAGTGAGTGGCAGATTTCCACACATTTTACATTCTGTAACCTTCATAAAATTGGCATTTCTCACAGGTGGGCCCATGTGTTTCAGAGAGATGGCACTAGGATTTCTCCAGTGTATCACATTGAAAAAAAGTGCCTCTTTTATCCCACCAAATGTGCTGCCACTCTTCAGGGTCGATATATAGAGTTTCAACCCTCTGATTTCCCACTTCTTCCTCTGGTTAAGTTAATTGGCATCTCAGTGGCCTGCTCTGTGAAACACATAGAGACCTTGGTTAAAAATGCTATTTTTGTTTTATTAATAGAATGGGGTTATTTTTTTCACTCACTCTTTGGATTTTTAGTTAAACATTCTATACTTCTGTGAAAAAATGTAGGATGTTTTTTGACCTCTAGAAATTCTGAGAATTCTGTACCACTTCTAAGTGAATGTCAGAATACCTGAGAGATTTATCTTTCTCAGATGGAAATGTTAATCATGTAATAATGACAAAATGGCTTAATGAAGTTGCCATATCCTTATAATACACATATAGACACAAAGCTAGAATGCTCACTATTATGTAACTTCTTCTATGATAAAACTAGAATAGTTTGAAGGGAGAAAAAAAGAAAGCTCAGACTATCCATTCACTATAGCACAATTAAGACAATATAGTCTCTATTCATACAGGGCATGTAAGTAGTCAGAGACCCACAGAAATAGAAACAGGTAGAAAACCAAGCTTTCTACTATTAAAGAGGAATGTGGTGAGATCAATCTAATGAGAAAAAGGACCTGACAGGCCTGGTACTTAGAAAACCTTGCTTGGCCTAGATTAATCTATACCTTCATTCATTTTCCAGTAGCTTCCAAACTTAGGCAAGGATGAAGAGACCAATAATTAAAGAGCAAAAAATGTATTAATATAGCTATGAAAATTAGGTTCAACCCATTGACCTTAGGGGGGAGAAATATATCAAAACTAACATAAATTGGAATAGGAGGGAGTGGTTGGGAGAAGACAGGTGGGATTAAGATTGGCTGGTACCTTTTAAGGCTATTCACAACTAATAAAATAAATCAGGGCCTAGAATGGAGTGAAAAGAACATTCCAGTTCTTTAGATAGTTTTAATTTCATTTCACTATTTCTGTTCTCCTCATGTTCTTCCTAATCTGATCTCTTCTCCCTTCCCCACTCCACAGCAGTGAGAGTTCAAGGGTAGAAAGTGAGGGAGCTGACAGGGAAGGGAAGTGAAGATGAATTCTCTATGTCCCTTTTGTGTCCTCCTCATGATTCCTGAGTCACTAAGATGGTTGCCAGTTTAGGAAAGACAGATCTTTTCAGCCTCTCTGTTGAGTTATTTAAATTTTGGGGCTACCAGACTACAATTTGGGCATGACTCCACTATGCTAGCCCTGAGATCGGTGTCAAACGCACTAATGAACATATTACTTCAATCCATGCTACATTTTTAAAATACAGTTTAGAAAGAATAATGACATAGTGAAAGTACTTTGCAAACTTTACAAGGCTATGCAAGAGAATGTCAATTATTGTCATTATTGTGGTTGTTGTTATTGCTGCTATTGCTGTTGTTGTTTTTAAGGAAGTTGTAAGCATGAAATCTTCCTATGTTTTGGTGGGTATTAAAGTTAAGCAGTTTATATAAAATGATAATACATTATTTCTTAACATGCCATTCCCCAGAAACTGTAACTGGATCCCAAGAATGTACAATACGAGTAAGTCTAAGGGTGTTTCAGCATAGGTGGTGTCAGGTTATTATTTTTTAATATGTTATTTTGCTTTAAATCTAGATTTATCAGTGTGGAGCAAATCTCAGTGTAGAAACTTCCTTCAGTCGTACATATTGGTAATGGTCTATAATTTATATTCTATAGAAAGTTGCTACATAGCACTTAAGCTCTATGGTGGATCACACGGTTAGACTAAACTGCTTTAAGTACCTGAATTCAGGTCTACCAAGCATGGACATATGCCTAATTCATTATGCTGCCTCTCACATATGTAGTTACAGTAAACCAATGAAGTAAAGCTTAGGACAGCGTGGCATATAATAAATCCAATCCCTTGGAATTATACATGAAATAATACAGATATACAAGGGACAATAGCTGGGGAGAAAATCAGTTGATTTATAGTTCCTCTTCAGAAAATTCCAACATCAAGATAATTTACACACTGATTATTAGAAAGCATTACATCCAAAATTCTTCTCCATGGATTCACAAGCAAAGAAATAAGCCGTGCCTATAAGCCTGCTATAGCTAAATGGCACAACACTTTGGGACTGAAAAGGAAAGGATGGGACTAGTAGATTGTAATTACCCATTTGGAATATTAATTACATTTGTCTTCCTTTGAAGGATGTTTCATCTTTTGTTTTACTCCTTGGTGGTACATCCAATTACTGAAAACAGGATGTGCCTGGAAAAAAAAGTCCAGTTCCAGCATTACTGCTAATTGTCTCCATTGAAAACAAGTACCACAGAAAATCCAAACACCAAATGGTACTTCAAATAAGGAAAATTTAATTTTTCAGTGTGGATAGCTGGGGAAAAATATCAGTCTGGGTTTATTCTATTTTCCCTAAGACTGGTAAATGTAAGAGAATTTTGGAATGAGTTAGCTGTTGCCTGTCAGTTTCATTCTATCTTATTGTGGTAAAATTGGCAGAGGTGGAACAGAGCTCATATATTTACAGGACAGTGCTCGACTGAAAAATGCTGAAACACACATACAAACTGACCAGCTGAACCGCAGCAGCATTAGTCACAGTAGACAATTTTTCCTTTTTGTGAATTTTCACAAAGATAACATCATTCCCTGGAGACAGAGTTTAATATATCCCTTTGCACACTAATGATAGGGCAAGGGGAGAGGTAATATTAACCTTTTAAAACACATCTGGGTTAAAGAGTCCTAAGAAGAACCCCTAGTTCAATCAAAAAGCCCAAAGAAGAACTTGTAAAGCCAATTCACCCCATCCTTTTGTTTCTAGGCCATTTGTAGCAAAGGAGTCCTGGAGGAGTGAGATTTATAAGGCACTTTCCTCTCTCAGCCTCTACTTGGGATATACATATATAAGCTGTGTAGCTGTAACTATTGCTATTTTACAGATGAACCTACTGAGAGTCAGAAGAGGGAATGGATACCACTGATCTAGTTTGCAGAGACAAGATTCAAGGCCAATGTGCTCTAATTCCAAATCCAGTGCTGGTCCCATCTCTCAATAGTGAATACATCTCATCTGTTACTGAGCCCACAGAGAATTAGATCATCTAGATCAGTGATTCCCAAAGTGGGTGCTACCACCCCCTGGTGGGTGCTGCAGCAATCCAGGTGGAGCAGTGATGGCCACAGGTGCATTTATCTTTCCTATTATTTCATATTAAAATTTAAAAAAATTAATTTCCAGGGGTCTAAGTAATATTTTTTCTGGAAAGGGGGCGGTAGGCCAAAAAAGTTTGGGAACCACTGATCTAGATAATGGGAACTTTGCTCAGGAAGCTAAAGTGGTTGGCCAAGGTCGTGAAAGGGAGTGAATGGCAAAGACACAATTTGAACTCAGATGAGGAGACTCCAAATTCAGCTCTTTTTCCCTGAGCCATCAGCTGGGAAATCCCACAATTGACCTTAGGTATGGATTACAGTACTAAGAAAAGAAAGGAAAAGCCACTTCCTCTCTCCCAACTTTAATTCATTTTTTCCATGTTCCATCAGAATTCCATTCTACAGGGAGTATTTCACTCTGTTCTCCTGTAACATTGCCATTTCTGTTGGCTATTATTTTCAGAAGCTCCCAGGGCTGCATCCATTAAGTGCCCAAGCAGACAAAATAGAATAACAAATAAATACCATTATGTTTCACCAGAAGAATTCTCTTTGTAATTTATCTGGTTTTAAAATCACTCTCTTCAGTGCATTAGACAAAGCCTGTGTAACCAAGTAGTATTAGTAAATATTTCTAAGCAAGTCAAATTCATTAGTACTTCTTAATTGCCACTCCATTTAGCTGTTAGCTAATGCAGTAAATAGAATATTAAGCCTGGAGTCAGAAAGATCTGAGTTTTATTCTGATCACAGATACTTTTTTTTTTGCAGTTTGTATGAGAAATTTATTCTATCTATCTACAAGTAAGAATTTATAGATTTTTTTAAAGTAAAGAACAAGCAAAAACAGTATTAGCATGAAAACAACTAGGGTGGCTTAAATTAGACTAGAACAGAAGTTGCAGACCTTCAAAAGAACACAAAAACTAAAATTATAGATTAAAAGTTGCATTGTTAACTAGGACACTAAAAACTGTACAGTGCAAGCAACAATTTACAATAAAATAAGATCAATGAAGCAGTCTCTCCAAAGGAAAGTTGGGCAGGGCATTTGGGAACTGTTAGGAGAAGTAGTAAAATCTCATAAACCCTCCATATCTTTTCTCCATTTCTGGAACTTCTTTGGAATAACTTTTTCCCTCTTCACCTGAAGGCAGGAAATCAGCAAAGTGCTTAAGAAATCCTCCATACCTTTTCTGGAAGTCCAGCCACCATTCAGGTCTTCCAACTCTTTTCAAAAAGTTCCCATATCTTTCCGTAGCTTTTTGCTTCATCTTCCAGTTCTTGATTTCTTTTGTAGCTTCTCATAAAGCATCCATACCTCTTGCTCATTTTCTCCTCATTCTCATTAACTTCTCAGTAATGCCCTGCCTCAGAGTTGTTGTCCCCTGTTCCCAGAAGCTCTTTCAGCCACAGATCTGATGAAATGGCCAATGCATCATCATCAGAATCTTTCTTCATGAAACCTCCATATCTCCTGGAAAACCTCCATACCTCCCCTCAGACCTTTGGCAAGTCATTTGATCTCTCTTTGCCTTGGTTTCCTCACATATAAAACAGGGGTGATAATAATAGCAACTACCTCCCATGGTTGTTTTGAAAATCAACAAGATTGTAAGGTGCTTAGTATAGTTGCTAGCACATAGTAAGCACTAAGTAAGTGTTAACTATTATCATTAGATTCATACAGTTGGTCACAAAAGTCTTAATGCATTAAAAAAAATCCCCCTACTTTCTGTCTTAGAATCTACTGTGTATCAGTTCAAAGGGGGGAAAAAGATGAGGGCTAGTTACAAGGAGGGTTTGTGAATTGTCCTGGGTAACAGAGCTAGGAAGTATCTTAGACCAGATTTAAACCCAGGATCTCCTATTTCTAGGCTTGGATCCCTATCCACTGAGCTACCTGCCTACCCCCTTAATGCAGTTTTAAATTTAAAACTTTAAATTGTTTTTTCCAATTTTTTAAAATGTAAAACTGCAGCAGGATTTTGGGGACATGCTATTTGTATATAATTATTTTAACATTAATTACCTTGTTGAATGTGCTTTTTCAGTACTTAGCTGTCTTGTGTATCTGTACAAGCCCTGTCTACTCTCCTAAGCTCTAGATTCACATTCCCAATTTGATCTCTTTACCTATATTTCCCAATAGATCTTCAACTCAGTGTGTTTAATATAAAACTTGTCCTCTCTCTCTGCCTCACCAAAAAAACTCTAAAATAAACAATTATTCCCCTTTCATCTTATTTTTTCAAACACCATCAGAATCTTCCCAGGCAATTAGACAAGCAACTTTAATTTTTCCCCTCACTTCCTATATACAATCAGTTCTCAAATCCATTGACATTATCCACAATATATCTTTAAATTATGCTCAGGTTTCTGCCACCACTGCCTTAGTCTCAGGCTTGATTAGCTCCCACTGGGTCTCTCCCAATATCCTCCTAAATGTTCTCCCATCTGTGAATCCCTCACCATCTCTGAATTCATCTATAGACTCCTTCCAGATTCAGTGTAGTCACTACCTAGCTCAAAAATCTTCAATGAGAGCTCATTCTCTATTGAAGAAAGTTCTCTTGCTAGTCAAGACCTTCAATCTTGTCCTCATGCTAACTTTTCACCCCTGTCTCTGCTATTTCTCCAAATAGCCTCTCTATTTCTGCTAGACACAGGCAGCTGCCATTCTGCAAATGTGTTGTGGATCTTTGTGTGTTCCTCTGTTGTGGTATCTTTCTTTCTGAAAGCAGCAATGTTGAAAACCTATCATTCTTTAAAGCCTAGCTCAAGTGCCGACTCTATCATGAGGCTATCCCTCATCAACACTATATGGAGTGATCCATCTCCCCTCTGAACTGACATAGCATGTTGTCTATTTTTTATGCTTTTAACACAATAATTTATACTATAGTTATTTGCTTAACCATTTAATTTTTCCTTCCAGGCTAGAAATTCCTTAAGGATATTGGTTTTTTGTTTTTTAACACTGTGTATTCCATAAAGTCTAGCCAAATCTGTTTACTCTTTATACTTTTTTAAAGTGAATGAATCTGCCCTGGTGAGTGTTATCTGCCCAATATATAAAGCTTCCAGGAGGCAGAGGTTCTGCCTATTATTTTTTTGGTACAGTGCCAAATGTAGCCCTTAATGAATGTTTGGGGATAATGATGATTATAATGATAATGGTAACAATGATGATAGTAGTTATATCAGAATGTTTTTAGACTGAAATATGATAATTTCAACTGATCTTCCATTTTGAAGTTAGTTGAGATAAAACAATTATAATCACTAAAAATCAAAACTCTGTCCTTGGTTGGTAAGGTTGTTTCAAATATATGCATATTCTTACTCAAATGACTCAAACCAAATAATATTAAAAAGAGGCCAGGCAGTTTCCATTATAAAAGAATTAGAGATTTAGTGCTGACAACTAACTTAGATGCCATCTAATCCAACCTTCTCACCAAAATGATAAGGAAACTGAGGCTCATGGAAAGTAAATGATTTCTCAAAGGTCACCCCAGGAATGAATGGGAGCACTGTCAGCCTTTAAGGCAGAGCCAGTCTTTTCCCTACTCACTCTAAGGACTTCTAAAAGGCTGGCATCAGATACATCCCTTATTATCTTCTAGGGGAACTTGCCATTGGCTCTGACAGGTTAGAGTGTCTTAAAGGATGGCATCATTTGCTTCTAGCTTAATAGGATGATGATTTTACTCCTAAATTTTGAAGTCTGATCTTAGGATTATAATTCTGAACCAAGTTTGCCATAATGCTCCTTAACTGTGTTACGTGGCATCTCTGATTTATTATGTTACTTTATCTTCAAAGTTTTAATCCAAGGAGCAGTTGTCCCTACCTAGAGTCTTCTGACCCTTCACTTTATCTCTAAATTTCACCAACTTTCTCCAGTATTTGACTCCAATTCCCATCTTCTTCAGGAGGCAATTTCCAATTCTCCACTTAATCCTTTCCTCTAACTAATAGTTCCTTCCCTTTGAGTTACTTTCTATTTACATGTATGTTCCTAGTTATTTACATGTTTTTCCCTCATTAGAATGAAAGTTTCTTGATGTCAAAGGATGCTTTCCTTTCCTAATTATCCCTAGAACTCAGCATAGGGCTTGGCACATAGTACAAATTTTAAAAAAAATGCTTATTGATCAAGTGACTAATGGAGATTTGCAGACAACTTGACTCAGTGGTGTGAATAGCCTTGTCTAGGTTTAGTGATACACTGATCTTCATCATCTCACCTCTACTTCTGACATGGCTAAAACCAAAGTTTTGAAAATTTGAGAAATGAATAAACCACCCTTGTGATTTGTGTTTGACTTGGAGCTTTTGGTTAACAGGAATACTTGGAGAATTAGATTAAGTAAAATGGGTTATATTAAGTTGTTAATGTTATGGTAAAGCTAGGCTTACATGAATGAAAATTTCTTTTTTTCTTCCTTGTTTCTCCTTCCTTCTTATTTCCTCTTACTACTCCTTTTTCTTCCTTTTCCTCTTCATTTTCTCTGTTTTTGTTATTTCCATATTCTTGTCTTCTCATATTTTTCTTACAGAATTCCAGTGACTTTTCCTAGGGGAAATGGAAATAGGAACCTCAGAAATACAAATTTTATTGGTAAGAGGGAGAGTGATTTAAAAAACAACAATAACAAAATATGGTACAGTGGCTGAAGTCTATAGAGTCAGAGGATATGTGTTTCAACACTATTTCTAATATATGTGATCAAAATTTTCATCAGCCTCAGTTTCTTCACCTTTGAAATGAAGGGTTGGATTAGATGGTCTCTAGGGTCCCATCCAATTCCCCATTTATGATCCAATGATCATAAAGGAAACTTAATTTATTATAGTGCTTGTTTAGTATCAAGATACCAGTTATGAAAATGGATGAACTTACCACTTTCCCAACCCATGGTCCCTTGGGCCTGGCTCATCTCCTTATTCTTAGTCTTAGCCAAATGCAAGTTTTCTCTCCATGCATATTCCCATTCACTGAAACTATTCATTTAATATTTCAATTTCTGACATTGCACAGGAAGTATTATGATGAAATAAGATCCTTTTCTCACTTTTTTTTCATTTTGATGCCAAGAAAAACTGCAAAAATTTTAATGTCTTTGTTTCTATCATTTGGAAATTCTGCCCATGTCTACATGGTGCTCCTAATCCATAGTTCACCAGGCATGTGATATACATATTATATATATGTACATATCTATACATACACATATGCATATAATATGTCTTTCTGTATGCTATTTACTGTCACATAGACTTTTTAAAAATAATCATCTATATATGTAATATGACTCCACATTCTCAAACCCTATAGTATTAAAATCTTTTGAGGGTTTTGTAACCCAATAGATGTTGTAAAATTGTTATTGAAATGAATTGAATTTGTTTTATTTTTTCCTGGCTCTCACCAGTCAATACTTTTCCTCCAAACTATTTTATTTAAAAAGAGGGAATGAGCTCTTTGCCTTTCCACCATTTTTCTCTAGAGTAAGCTCAGCAGTTCCAAGCATTTTGTTGCATGTGAAAACATTGCCTAGTGCTCTAGAGAAGCCAGATGTGGAGATTCTCTCAAGAGTTGGCTCCCTACTCAGAACTTTTCCCTTATCTGTTGCCATTTTAGCTGTCACCTTCCATGTAAATTAGATCAAATGTCTAGATTCACATTAAACTCTCCTCAAGCATACTTGGAATAGGAATGTTCAGCTCCTATTTTGTTGTTGTTGCTGTGTATGATTTTTATGCCCTATGTATATTTATTTGCTAAAGGATTTTCTTTTGGCTAATGGGCTATAGCACTGCTAATAAATACATACACAGAAAACTGCACATGCGGGCTCTTTAAAATAAGTGCCCATTAAAAATAACTATATGATAATTAATGAGAAAGCAAGGTAGTGTATTGTAGATGGTTTGTCGATATTGTAGTTAGGTCATTCATCTGTAGAGCAGTGATATTCACCTCTTCACCTCTTTTCTTCTTTGTTGGAAAGCTATAGGGTTAATGTTTAGATTCTTCTCTTAAATAGGCTAATGGAGACCACTATAATAAGAAATAAGAAAATCCGGACACTCTATTTTTCAAAGGAAAACATTATGCCCAGTAGATTTCCACAAAATAGTGTTACTTGATGGAGAAGTGAGGATGTCCATACATCAGAGGGAACAGAGTTAAAAATTGGCTAAATAAGCACCCAAAGATGCCTTTGTGCTTTTGCACTGGATATTACCTGAGTCTGGAATGCACTACTTCCTCACCTACATGTCAGAAATCCTCATTTTCTTAAAAGCTCTGCTCAAGCATCTCTTTTTATGTTAAGACTTTTCTGATTCCTCATCCCTTTTTTGTGTCAATTTGGTATATATCTATGCATGCACATATTGTCTTTCCCATATGAAGGCAGAGACTATTTCATTCTAACATTGTATCTCCCTACACTTGAGTCATGGTGCCTGGCACATAGTAAATGTTTAAAATGTTTCTTGATTGATTGATTGGATTATTTTAAAGCTGCTCCTCACTGCCTTCAAGCTTGAACACTTCAGTGGCTCTGGGATTGCATCAATATGGCTCGTCTCCCATAGAATCCAGATCTCACCCTATCTAGAATGTCCCATTCTGCGTCAATGCTCCTTGAATAGAAGGAAAGAGGGAGTCCACCCAATGTGCTGGAAATTCTTCATCTAGATCTCAGCACTGCATGTATGCCAATATAATATATGAACAGTCCATCAATTATTCTTTACTAACTGAATTTACTTCACTCTCCACTTGCCTTCTTGAAATGTAGCATAAAAGCAGTTTTGAGAACAAACATTTCCAGCTGGTGGAAAGAGTACCACAAAGATGTAATAGCCAAAATGATCTTTGTCATTTCGTCATCTCTGTATCCAAAGGTTACTTTAGCTAGACAACTTTTGGCAAATTAGAAGGTTCAACAAGTTGATGTCCCATTGAAAACAGAGGTTGAGGGCTCTCGAAATTGAATGATAGCTACATACTCCATAGACAATCGATACTCAGTGGACCATATTCCAATGAACCTCCTTTATTTTTATCACATGTAAACAACTACAGCATCTCAATGGGCTTTTATTGAAAGTTGTATTTATAGTTGTATGAAAATATATTAGGCCAAAGGGAATACATCAATTTAAGTGAAAAAGTCTATAAATAATTGTATTTTGTGTTTTCCTTTTGAAATATGTCCTCTTTTAATTAGTCATACATCTTGACGAATATCTCCTATATCTATGATGCCTTTCCATCAGGGCCTTGTGTATTTCATCAATTGGAAGATGTTAAAAAAAACTACTTTAAATCAAAGCAGTAAAATAAGCATAGTTAGAGAGCTAACATGAGGGTTTTTACTTCATTTACATTCATTACATATTATGAGTTTAATTACCTTCCTCCAATAATACCAGGATGAAGGAGTGATGCTAAAGAAGGCGTCCTTCTATGATGATTTTATTGATTGTGACTGATGGATGGCATCAACATCTCATAGTGAAGAATCATGGTTTTGTTACATCAGGAAAATTAAATTGGGAGAGTTATTTTCTTTCCCAGTGATAGTGGCAGTTAGAATATTTCACCTGTAATGAGATGTGTGCGTTATGTGCCACAGTGAACCACTGCTGAGCCATTAAATATATGTAAATGAAGAGAAACACAAGAGAGCCCGGGCATAATAACGTGCAGAACAGAGAAATGGATCCTGGAAAGTGATTAATTTATTTGATGATGCCTCAAGTGAGGAATTTTAGGTCACAAATGAAGTGACAGAATGACAAATTACCATTTTAAAGAATTTACTGGGCATCATTACTGAACAATTGTCAGGTAGTTTATGGTGGCTGAGAAGATGGTATAAATATAGATCTTTTCCTTATCTGAGATGAATTATTAATCACCTTTTTAAAAATCTTGGTGAGTGATGGTTGGCTGTCTGATTGGAAATAATGTGTTCTACAATTTTAACTAAATTCTAATATGATATGTAACAGGAATCTTTACAATTAAAGTCTCAGTGGAGAGTGGTAGGAGGTTTACAGTCAATTGCAGTTTTAATGTGATAGAAGAGGATGAATTCAGTAGCAGATTTCAATAGATTTCCTTAGGTATATTATCCCTGCTGTGATGTTATTCAAATGTTTACAGTTTATTTTCATTTGAAAAATGACATTCAGATACTTAAATTGTTTTCCTTAGTTTATTAGTTAATGAAAATGAAATTCTAGTAATTACTATATTTTTGCTGCCTGCCACCTTATTTAAAGTGAAGTGACTGGCTTTGTCAGCTGGATCATAAATGCCATCTTACTGCATTTTGTTCCATTTCTGTTTGCTTTATCTATTTCATGTCCCTTCTCTCTCTTTCCTTGTCACTGTCACAATACCAGTATCAACTGGAGTGAGGAAGAAAAGGTAGGAATTATAAATAAAGGCATTCTCTTTAGTTAGTTTCCTAGATCTGGTCATAAAAGCCCAGAAGCTGGGTCATATGTTTGCTATACAATGATATCATTGACTAAAATTGCCCAAATATGAGCTTTGATGAAAGATGTAAATTTGAAAAATATTTCCATGTTTTGAGATGGTGAAGCCAGAATCTTTAAGTCAAACTAAATAGAGACAAGAAAGGGACTTTGAGATCCACAACTTGCTGCTAAAAAGTATTTTATTTTGGATAGAGAATAAAGTCGAGGATATTCTTTTGCATGTGCATTGTTTAATAGATAATAAAAACTTGAACAGGATCTTTTCAATGAATTTCTTTTGAAGTAAAGAAATACAGGTTCAGACTTCTTAGAAGAAAAGATATTTAGTTGTTAGTACCTCATCTGGAAAACTTGGGGTTTTAAACTCCTTTTTACTTGTTGAAACCATTTATTCACTTATTTCTGATTCCTTTTGAAAAACAATGAAATATTAATGTATATATATATATATACATATATATATATATATATACACACACCACGTTTTCAAGACACTTTAGATTGTAGAATGGGCAAGAAATTTCAATTTTGAGTACATATGTCACCTTTTATCTATTTTTACTTTACCTGCTTGCCTTGGTTGAGATCCTGTTGTTTATTGTTTTATTCTTTCATCAGTCACAGATTTGAAACTGGAAAGGGTTATAGAGACCATTTCATCCAACCTCTTCAGATAAGGAACCTCAAGCCCAAGTAGTTAAGTGATTTTCCAAGGCAGTAAGCAGCAAAGGCAGACTTTTATACCAGCTCTTCTGACTTTTTACTTTCTGTTTTTGGCTCTTGCTTCCAGCGTCCAGGCTTCTTATGGGATGCTGAGATTAGTGGGAAATCTAAATGGGATACTCTCAATAGTTTAGTGATTTCACCTCCCCCTAAATGCCACCTGGGATTTCACAGAATGCCTGAAAAGGGGTTTGTCAAGTCATAGCATCTCTCAGGGACAAGCTGCATTGGTGCCTCTCACTTGTCTATCATAAATAAAATTAACAACATATGCTTTACATACCTCTAGACCCACAGAAGCAACTCGAAGGAAAAGTCAAATCTTTGTATAGGAAAGGGTTTGTATAGAGTTCTATATGCAGAGGGAACAATCACTGCATCCTGTTCAGAATCTGAGTTTGTTTATAATAATGCTTGTGAGAGGAAAAGTGAGCTGCCCTGGGAATTCAGAGTCACTGGGGACATATTGGAGGGTAGAAAGAGGGCTTGATGTGAAATAAGCTCCAGGACCACATTTTTAATACTCTTCATCTTCTGCCAACCATCCTCAACTGTCGTAAGGGGAGACAATAAAAGAAACAAAGGAAAAATGAACTTCAACTACATATAATAGAAGTCTCCATTTTTAAAAAAGGTAATGTTTGGGACAGAGAAGGAAAACAAAATTTAATAAGAAATTTCTAAATACTGGAAAATTTACTTTGAAATTGGACACAAAAGCACAGAATAATAAAATTTTATTTGGGAGGGACTTCACACAGCTAGGAAGTATCTGAGAGCATATTTGAATTTAGGACCTCCTGTCTCTAGGCCTGGCTCTCAATACACTGAATCACCCAGCTGCCCCCTTCAGTCATTCTTTTTTTTTTTTTTTTTAACCCTTGTACTTCGGTGTATTGTCTCATAGGTGGAAGATTGGTAAGGGTGGGCAATGGGGGTCAAGTGACTTGCCCAGGGTCACACAGCTAGGAAGTGGCTGAGGCCAGGTTTGAACCTAGGACCTCCTGTCTCTAGGCCTGACTCTCACTCCACTGAGCTACCCAGCTGCCCCCATAAATCATTCTTAATGTAGCCTCAACTTCCTCTTTTGTAAAATGGGTATAATTCATCTACTGTACCTATCTACCTCAAAAAGTTATTGTGGGGCTCAGATGAGATATGTTTGCAAAGAGTTTTACAAACTGTGAATAGATATGAGATATATCTATTATCATTAATGTAAATATTATTTATTATGATTTACAAAACTTTTTTGGATATTATTTGCATTTATTATAACTTTTTGCTTAATCTGAAGTAAAGAATTAAAGATATTTTAATTTTAAAACTCCTTTTTATTAAAGGTTTTTAATATTTAAAATTTATCTAAGCATCACCCCTTCCTGCAGATATGTAAAAAAGAATTCAGATAAAAACAAAGAAAATAAAATAAGCTTTACTGTTCAGAACCTTAATAAAATCTGAAAATATGTGTAATGTGCCACACTTGGCCTATCACCTCTGCAAAGCATGGTATGGCAATGTTTTTTTTTTCATATTTCCACTTTATAGTGATGTATATTCTTTATAAATTTACTATATTAGCTTTTATTTTTTAAAAAAATTCTTTAAATTATGTTCTTGCAGTAATTGAATGTATTGTTTCCTTGGCTTGCTATTCACTTTTCATGATTTTATCTAAGTCTGTCTAGGCTTCTATGTGTTAATCATTTTGTATAACACAATAATACCTCATCATCTTCATGTATTGCAATTTGTTTAGTCATTCCCTAATTAATGGCATCTATTTTGATAGTAAATCTTTGCTATCACAAAAAGTACTTCTATAAATAGTTTAATGTATATGGGGACTTTCTTCTTATTAATAAACTGCATAGGATATGAACCTGCTAGTAAAATCTTTGAGTCAAAGGGCATGGACATTTTAGTCACTCTTTTTGCACAGTTCTAAATTGCTTTCAAGAATGATTGCACTCATTTGTAGCTTCAGGGCAGCTAGGTGGCAGAGTGCATAGAGTGCCAGACCTGGTCAGGAAGACTTGAGTTCAAATATTGTCTCAAACACTTACTAACTCTATGACTCTAAGCAAGTCACTTAACCCATTTTACCTGAGTTTCCTCATCTAGTATCTTTGCCAAGAAAACCCAAATTAAGGTGACAGTCAGATGTAGCTGAAATAAATGAACAACAACAATTCACAGCTCCATTAACAATGCACTAATGTAACCCCTCCAACATTGACTAGTTCTAGCTTTTTTCTTGTTACTAATTTACAAAGATTTAAATGAAACCTTAGGATCTGAAGTTGTATTTCTCATTATTAGTTATTTGGAGCATTCTTCATAGGATTGTTAATTGTTGCAATTTTTCTTTTGAAAATTATTTGTCCATATCCTTTGTATATAAGCATGCATATGTATACAAATCTGTGCAAAGATAAAACCAAAATAGATAAGAGGTTGAAAGATATGAACATTATCTACTGAAGAATGACTTTTGGTTTTACATATGCACATATATATTTACATGAATTTATGTATCATTAAATGGAGATTATATATCCATATGTTAAGTAGATACCTTATCAGAGAAATTTGATAGTTTTCCCCCCATTCATCCACATCCCTTCTTATCCTAGTTGCATTACTTTTGATTGTGCAGAAACTTTTCAATTATAATGTAATCAAAGTTGTATGCTTTATCTTTTGCATTTGCACCTGTACTTTTTTTTGGCTAGAAATATACTTCCATTCCAAAAGCATGAGAGAGATATGATGTTTTTCTTATTTTAAAAAAATGTTTTATCTTATTGTGGAATATGGTATGGGGAGATTGTCTAAACCCAGTTTCTGCCATTATACTTTCCAATTTTCCTAAAAGGTTCTTATTAAATAGGGAGTTCTTTCTTAAGTGATTTATGTTTTGCAGTTTATTGAACATTGGATTATTGAATTTGATTATTTCTGCTTCTCTCACTTAGTCTCTTAAAATGATCTGTCTCTATTTTAAAAGTCTATCAGATGGACTTTATGACTATTTTATCATATAGTTTGATATCTATAAGTGCTCTATTTCCCCTTTAATTTTGACCTCTTCTCATGATTTCTCTGGATATTACAGATTTTTCCAAATGAAATTTGTTATATCTTTCTGATATATAAAGTATCCCTTTATTAATGTGATCAACATAATATTAAAATTGTACATTGACTTTGGTACTTTTGTCATTTTTATTATATGGACATGGCCAAGCCATGTGCAAAGGATATTCCTCTAGCTATATAATTTGTTCTTTAAGGATGACTTCGTAATTTAATATGTAGAAGTTTTTGTGTCTTTATAGATTTAATCCCAGGTGCTTCATGCATATTGTAGTTATTTGGAATGGAATTTCATTTTTTACTATTGGACTTAATTATGTAGAAAGTTTTGCTTTTTAGGGCTTATTGAGACATTTATTAAATATTGTAGTACCTTTATTGATTCTCTTGGACTTTTTTCAAGTAAATCATCAAGTTTTCAAAAAGTAGGGACAGCATGTTTCCTTTTAACTTTTCTTTACACTTTTAATGCACTTGCGTCTATCATTACCATTAGTTAGTACCATTACCTCAAGCAATTGTTTTCTCTTGAGTTCTCAATATTTTTATCAGAGAAAATTCTATTCTCTGTGATGATCTATTCTCCTAGATCATCCAACTGTTTTGGTTTCCACTAAATATTCTTCTCTCTAGTGTTTCTCATCCAAATGCCCATTTTCTGTCATTTTCAATAAATAAAGTGCTAACATAAATTGGATTAGTACTTTATACTTATTTATTGGGATATCTTCCAACATATAACAAAAGCACCATCCTTTAAACTTTTTAGGTTAACCAGCTGCCTTATTCCTAAGAAGTATGTCTAGGAAGAGTGAAATAAACCCTTCAAGTGTAAAGCAAAGAGAAAACAGAATCAGAAGGAAAGTTCAAAATAATTTTAGGAAATGAATGGGTACAAGAGAGAGTATTGGACTTGAAGATATGAAGATCTGGGCTCAAATGCTACCTGAGATATTTATTAACTATTTGACACTGAGCAAGTCATAACTTCCATTTGAGCTTTAAATTCCTCAAATTCTAAAATGAGGACAACAACAGTCCATGCCTCACAGAGTTGTTGCTGAGGTGTACTAGAAAGATCATTGAATCCAGTCACAGAACCAGATTTCCAGTCCAGGTTCTGCCTTTAGAGGATGACCTTGGTCAAATCACTAAATTGTTTGGGGCCTTCTTTTCCTTAACTATAAAGTAAGAGGCTTAAATGAAATGATCTCCAAGTTTCCTTTTAGCTTCTGCTCTATAATTCTATGAAGATTGTAGCACAGATATGAAAGAGGAGAAGAGGAACCTTTGAATTTTGGGAATTCTATTATAGATTTAAGAGTCTTCCAATAGAAATTGGAGCTGGACTTTATGAGTAGAAAGCAGCTTTCTGTGTACCATGTAGTGAAGACCAGAAGTTGTGAGTTCTGACAAGAAGGGTGCCTTCTAACACTCATATCAACAATAGATGATTCAAGAAGAAGACAGCCATATGCAGATACACACCTGCACTAAAATCAGTTTAGGAGTTTTGTTAAAAAGCTTTGACAGGAGAAGTTCTAGCCCAGTTAGAATTCCTTCAAGGCAATGCCTGACAATTCTGTTTCCTAATTCCTGTATATATTATATGTAGTAGCAAACCTATCTAAATTTTTACTTTATGTGTGATTATATATATATGTATACATATGCATATATGTAATTACATACATCCATTCTTGATTATACATGTATGCACACACTGAAGAGATATATTTATATGCATATATACATATATTCACAAAGAACATATGAACTTATTTAATATTAATACTACTAATAACATTTATATAGTACCTACTATGTGTCAGACACTCTGCTAAGCTCTTTACAATTATTATCTCAGTTATTCCTCACAACTTTGGAACATAGGTACTATTCATATTACATATATATATTATATACTCACAGATAGATAATAATCACAGGAAATTTAAGCATATCTTTAAAATATTTATTTTGGAAATGGATAAATATGTTGCTAACTTTATATTGTATACATGATGTATGGTATGTATTTAAATATCTAATTGAATCTATTTAATAATGCATAAATGAGAATAGTGACCTAACCTATGTGGCATAACTATTGGACAAAGGTCAACAGTTCCACCATTCCCCCCTCCTGTGATGCTATGTGACTCCATGAAGTTTGTCACAGATTGAAGGAAATTTGCATGGCCTGCTAATAGCTGCCAGGTGCATGACAAGAGTTGAAAGGAATTTACTCATTCCAACTTAAATATCAGGGGAGCTCCTGGAGAATCCTGGTGAGTAAGGGAGATTATAATCAGAGTGGAAAAAAATCTTGAATCTTCTCTGTACATCCAGCAAGAGGAAAGAAGTTTCTGGTCTAAAATATCCTATTCTAATTCCACATTAACAAAAGCTTTTACTCAGAAACAGTAAGAAATATGCCAAAGGGAATAAAAGAATAATAATAAAAAGAGAAGAAAATATGAATTCCTGGATGCTAATAATATGAAAAAAACCAAAATAACGTAATTTAGAAAAATCAGTTCCATAAAGTGCCAATCCTCCTCCCCCAAACTAGTGCTGCAAAGGCAGGCTTCTAGAGGTCAGTGGCTGCACACCAACTGATTGAATGAAAGTTTAAATCTCATTATGTATGGGAATGGGAAAGCAATCCCCAAATGCCCTCTTTGATCATCACGGAGCCTATCTCTGTTAGCAACACCCCTAAGTCCATCTCAGTACCAGACTACATATTAAAATCTTTAAAATAAAGACTTCTCACTGAGAACATTGGCTATGACAGGGTATTTCAAAGGTTCTTGACCTACGTACATTTTACATACCTTTTAGTATTCCAGGAGATCCATGAATTTGGATAGGAAAAAAACGACATCATTGTTTTTATTAATATCTAACTGAGGAGGTTAGTTTTTCTTTCAATTATGTTATATACATACATACACACATACATGGATATACAAACACACATACACATCCATGGATAAGTATAACTCTAAGGAGGCCATAGGCGAATCACTAGATTTCCAAAGAAGTTCCTGAGAAAGGAAATGTTAAGGCTCCCCAGGCAATTGAATTGAATTTAAGAAAGTTTGAAACTGCATGGAGGTGGAAAGGATCATCAGCAATAGGCTTTATCAGCTTTAACTAGTAGAATGCCTCTGCTTAAGAGCTATCCAAATGGATTTCTTGCCTCCAGAAAAAAGAGCACATTCTAGTAGGCAAGCTTTCAAAGTATGGGGTGGGACATTACAGTGTTTGGGAAAATATACAAATAAAGTTAAAATTTTAAAAATCTGATGAAAATAAGAGAAAAATATTTCTGGAATGAAAATTCCATTAAAAATTCCCACATTAACTCCATAAACTAATATTAGAATGGCCATAAAATTTCTGAAAGTGATTGAAAGGTCTAATAAAAGTTCTCAAAGGAATGTCAGATAGGTAGGAAATAAAAATTTATTAAGCACTTATTTTGGTTCAGGAACTATAGTAAAGGCTGAGAAGAGAATACAAACCAAACAAAGGCTGTCTGTCTTCAATGAGTTTACATTCTAATGGGGGAAGACAAAATATTAATGTGGACTAAGAAGAAAAGAGGGGAAAACGAATCTGCACAAAGCAAAGTTTAGGAGATTTAAAGGCATAGCTGTGAGGTCAATGAGCCTTAGGACTGTCCCCAAAATGGAAACCCCAAAAGGAACTCACCAATGGGAGGAGATCATCATGATGAAATTTCAGGATGAGAAGACCCCCCGGTAATGACAGAATTTCTAGAATGGGTATTTAGCAGAGTTATATTGGTGAAGTCTAGAAGCATCAGAAGCAGAGCTGGAAGAGGAATAAATCATACAAATAGAATTGAAGGAAGGATAAGAATGCAAAGGAGTCAAGTCAAGGAGTGCTGCTAGGTAGAATACATAGCCTACAACATAATTTGGGAAGCCTTCATGAAGTAGTGATATTTAAAAAATAACAAAAAAGGAGTAAATTATTTAGAAATTCAATAATTAAAAAGGAAACTTTAATAGATCAAAATGACAGAAAAAAAGATAGCACATGTGTGGTGATCCTTTTTTCCTTCTAGTCTTATCACCAGAGAAAAGCCTAATATACTAGGACCCCAAAATATGATAGCCCAGGTCCAGTGGTCCAGTGATCCTAGTAAAAGAAAAGGGAAAAAAAAGAAATTACCAGTGACTAGGAAGATGCAAATCATATTCCACAGAACCTCTGTCATATTTATGCATGATTATTCACTAAATATGAGAAAGGAAAACAAAGATTGGAATGATAATTTGAAAAGAAAAGGAAAATAGATTGAGACCCATGATATAGTAAAATGTTGAAAATAAGGCAAAATAAACTTATTATTTTCAATAATTCCTGTTTGAAAAAATCAGAATTTGGCAGAGACTTTGAAAGGCAAATGCAAAGACAAATGAAACTTAAGAAAAGTAAAAAAGTGTTAATGGGCTAAGAAATGACTGATTCCTTAGATCCTCAGAATGAGTTGATGAAACAATTATTTCATTGTAATCAGACCATATTTAAGTGTGTGAGGAATAAGGATAGTAAAGCTATGAGATAACTATTAGCAGAAAAAAAGCAGGAGGAAGAGTAGAATATTCTGGAAGAAAGTGAAGAAGAGAGAAATTACTTTTTTTATAAATAGGGTGCTATAGGATAATGAGGTGAAAGTAAAGATATTGAAATCTCATGAATTTCATTCTAATCTGGAATTGGCAAGGGAATTAATTTTCAAAGTGATAGAACTATAATTAATTAAGGTAGATATACAGCTTGGACAAAGAAAGGTAAGAAAGAGTTCTAAGAATTACAGTAGAGATCTAAGAGAGGATAGGATTTGAGAGAGGGAAAAACAAACTTAATTACAACCATGAATATGAATGAAATAAAATCACCTCTAAAACCAAGAGGTACTAGAATTGATTAGAATGTAAAACCCAACTACTTCTTTATCAGAAACACATTTAAAATATTAGAAGTTATACAATTAAAATGAGGAATTGGAGGAAATGCATTATGCCTCATAGATTTTTTTTAAAAGGTAGAATAATAGTTTAAGAGAACTGATAATGAGTCTCACTTCCCTCTCCATAACAGAAAGGCAAGAGGTAAGTGCTGTATACATTGTCATGTAATTACTTAATCAGATTTTTCAAGTTAATTGTTTTTCTTTGTTACAAAGAATTTTGGGAGTGGCATAGGGGCAGCTATTTGCAGAAATTATTGATATACTAAAATGCACCAATAAAATGTTTTTTAAAATAGGATGGATACCTCAATTTAAATACATTTAAAATATGAAAAAAAATTACATGAATCTAACACAGAAATCTATTATCACAAAAGAGGATTGTATCTTGGATTAATGGCATAAGAAATTGCAGCAGAAAGAACTCCTTTCACTTATTTAACTAAGTTTCTTTCCACAATATGCCATGTTCTCTTTTAATATAGAGATAAAAATTCAAGAAATTATGAATCTAAACAATTTAATCTCATAGTAATATAAATTGAACAAGCCACAAAAAATGTTCATAAAGAAAATTTGAGAGGCAGAGATCTCAGATTCAAATCTCAGCTATGCTATTTACTAACAGTTCTGCCTTGACCAAGCTACTTTAAACTCTTGGGTTCTTAAATGAAAAGATTAAATTAGATTGCCCCTGAAGTCCTATTCTGCTTACTGTCTATGATCTGATAATAAGTAATTGTCAAAAAACATCACACTATACTTCTAACTTGTCAATTTCTCTAATCACCACAATGATTCTTTGTAATATCTCTATTTTTTCTTGTTCTGCATTACGTGTTTGTGTAAGTGTGTGTGTGTGTGTGTGTGTGTGTGTGTGTAAAGTGCCCTTGAAATAAGGTCTAATAGAAACTGGTATTGAGGCTATGGGAACAAAAAGGAAGATTGATGTGAATGATGCATTTAAGAAAGGTGAGACTATTTGGGAAAACCTGGGCTCCATGTTGTTGAATACTCTGCTATGCTTTTAGCAGTTTTTAGGAGGCATTTTCCCACTGGATTCAAGTTAGAAGTGATTCTAAAAGTGAAAGATTATAAAAAGGGGTGAAAAGAAAGAAAAAAATCTGTCTATTTGGGAAATCTTTATTTTAAACGTTTCAGTGATCTTCTGTGAGAGTATCTAATAGTAGAAAAGAAAAAAAAATTCTATAACTCTAGTATAGTGGTCTATTTATGTTCTGATGACAAGGTTAGAAGGAGAGTGGAATCACTACACTACTTTTCTACTTTTCTTCAATGTGAATTATAAATTAAAATGAGTGAAAAGAGTTGTTGCCTCATTTATTCCAGCCATCTTAAGGAAACAAATCATTTGCCATTTTATTGTAGCAATATTCCTGTTAGTCAATAAATATTTATTAAATGCCTGCTATGTGTCAAGTCTTGTGCTAAGCTCTGGAGATACCAAGAAAAGCAAAAGAAAATCTCTGGCCTTGAGGAGCCCACAATCTAATGGGAGAGCCAACTTGCAAATTATTATCTATGAACAGGATATATACAGGATAAATAGAAATCAATAAAGAGAAGGCACTAGAATTGAGGAGGCTGTGAAAAGTTTCATATGGAAAGCTAACATTTTATTTGGAACTGAAATAAAGCAGGGAAGCTTCAAGGTGGAGTGAAGATGAAGAACATTATATACATGAGGGATCATTGGTGAAAATTCCAGGAATAGAGAGATGGAGTATCTTGTAAAAGGACACAAAAGACCAATATCATTGGATCAGAGCTCTTGGGAGTGGGATTGATGGTAGAATAGAATAAGAAAACTAGAAAGTAGGGGAGAAAGGGATTGGTTATTGTGTAATTAGAATCTGTTACCCTAAAAACTACAATTCCCAGCAAAACTATGATTCCCAGAATCCCACTCACTTCTTGTCATTACGTGTTGACTTAGACAGGATATAAATTGAGTGGAGGTCTGTCTCTCATTGTCTTTCCTTCCCTTGGTGGCTTTGGTGGAGCAGGGATTTTTGAGCAAGTAGAAAAACTTAGTCACATGGTTCTGTTTTGTCAGATAATAAACGTTATAAAAATAATACTTGAAGTAGTGGACATTAATTTTAAATACTACATTTAGAAAGGCTTTTGATACTATACAGATACTTTTATATTTTATTCTAGTGGTGATCTGGAATTAGGTTTTATTTTTTCCTCCAAGAAAAGTAGTGATTTAGTCTACAAATTAGATGCAATGAAGAGAAAGAGAATTGAAAAGAAGAGAGGAAGTCAAATCTCTCCAATTTTACTTTAGCATTACATCTTGGTGTTTGGTGACTTTAATTAACAAATCATTAATTCTATATTTTGTAATTAAAATAGAGCCATCTATTTAGCTTCAACTTCATTATATTTTCTGGTTTCATTTATTTCAAAAAATGTCAGTATGGCTTTATTGACATTCAATTGTTCCCAAACTGAACTAACCCTCAATTTCTCACATAAAGTATAATTTCTATGGTTTTTAGGCAAAAGTCTCAGGTGTAGAGTTATTAATATATGCATATAATATATATATATATATATATAGTCTAAAAATTTCTTAGTGCACCCTCTGTAAACATTTTCTTGACGCTGAAGAATAGGAAGTGGATAACAAAGAAGATATTTACTATCATTTCTTTAAAATTTTTTACAAATACGAAACACTGCCTTGAAAAGGAGAATAAAAAAGTCCAGATATGCCTTCATCCAGAAAATATTTGACCTTCTTGCTAAGAGGAGAGGCAAAGTAGCCAAGGGCAACATTGTTTAGAAAGAAACAAATTTGAAAAATATTATAGTAGAAGAAGCAATGTGACAAATTGAGTTTTTCTCCATAGAAATTATCAAGGGTCAAGGTTTTTTTTTTTTTTTTTTTTTTTTTTTGGTAGTTGCAGATTGTAATTCTTGGGTATTGATGGCCCATAGGGGTTTGAATAAGGAGGGCAGGCTCTTTATGTATTGAGCTACAGAACAGTTTTTTGCCTGAGGTTATTTTTCAATCTCTGCTGCCTCTGCTGTGCACAATCCCTCTCTTCCCTATCTCTCTGTCCAATCTCCTTAGCCTTCCTCCTTAGCCTTCTGGGGTCCCAAGTCTTGCTGCTCTCTGGGGTAAGTCTGTAGTGTCTTCAGCCAGCACTACCCCCTACTTTTCCACCCCACCCCACCAAGAACCTAGTGTTTGCCTCATGTTGGCTTCAACTCTGACACTGTAGGTGGAGTGGGAAAGGATGATCAGCTCACACTTTGGTAGGAGTAATTTTACCCCCTTATAGCATGGAAATGCCCAAACCCTGCCTACCTTATGGATAATCCCCTTCACTTGTCTGATTTTGATTTTTGTCCTTCCGAGGAGCTTTATACCGGGAAGTGGTGAGGAGAGGAAGTCCCTTGCATCTACTCGGTGGCCATTTTAGCCTGGAAGTCACCCAATGTGACAAGTTGAAAAGACTTCTAGTACATCTGGAATCAGGGGAATGTTGTTCAAAATCCTCCTTTCAATGTAGATATATCTTGGTATGTTTTGGGGCAAGTCATCTTGTCTCCTTAGATCACAGTTTCTTCATATGTAAATTTATTGGGTTAGCCTGATGAAGCCTTGAAGGACATTTCTGCTGTAGATCTATAATGCTACATACATATGAAAAGTATTAGCCTTAAAATACAGCAAAAAGAAGAGGAAAAATAAGCCAGTAGGAACCACGAGATTCACTTGTATCAGATAATTCAAGAAAATATATAGATTCAACTCAGAAGACAACAGATGGCACAGATTAAGTGAAATTAAATGGAACACTGTTTCCAACATTTCCATAACAATTTAGTCTCCTTGCCAGTAATGATGGAATCATTATATTTGGATTTTCCACTTTAGGAGATATAAAGGAGGACAGGATTGGGCAAAACAACTAGATCTGACCAAAAACATTCTGAAGAAATGTATTCGGGGAATGGCAAAATTTTAGAGGTAATTTAAGACATTTCAGACAGGAAGATTCCAAATGAAAGAAAAAGATTATAAATAATTTCATTGTGACCTCTTACTCCTAGCAAGAAAATTAAAAGGCAACTGTGAATACAAAGAAATTACCAAGTCATATACTATTTTCATATTTATTAAATATTTTTGAGCTTACCATCCCCTGAAAAAGACAAATTAATGGATAAATATCCACATATTTTTCTTTAGTTTTTATAGGTATAAAATTAACTGTGAGAATAAGAAATCTGGTTATGCTTTTTTTTAATTACAAAAAAAAACCCAGCTGTTTTCATAATGGGAAATACAGCCTTTTAAAATATCTCTTCCAATAATTTAAAATTACTTAATGTTCTTTGATAGATTTGACCATAGTGATATAACTTTATGCAGCAATCCTCTGAATATCAATGACAAAAAGGCTTTAAATAGGAGGACATATTCATCAAAGGTATTCATCACTTTCAAGGAAGATGTCCTAGACTAGTGATGGGCAAACTATGGCCAATGCCAGCGGGCCAGATGTGGCTCCCTGAAATGTTCTATCCAGCCTCACAACATTATTCCTAATCTGATGAATACAATGAGTAGGATACAATACAATGAAACTTCGAAAGAGTTGCCTTAGAAACAGATTGACAGATAAGCATTTCCTTTACTTTGGCCCCCTCTTTAAAAAGTTTGCCCATCACTGTCCTTTGCAAAGTTCTAATTGAAGAGATTTTTTATATAGGTTGTGAATTTTTTCAAATGCTCTTGTTCTCAGATGACATTGTGCTGGTTACACCAATCTCTATAATTAAAAGAGGTCCATGACCACAGAAAAGAAAATATTAGCAATTTACACAGGAAAAACCAAATGAACAAAAAAGTGTATTACCAAATTTCTTGCTTTCATTTGGATGCGCAGTCCATTGATAGTAGATAACCATATATATCTTGGACAGGAACTGTCCTAGGAATTAAGGGAATTAGCTGTTCTCAGAGTTGAATATAATAAGAGCAGGTGGAATGGTATTGGGGAAATCACATAGTACAAACTTCTCCCTGTTATAAAAATTCATGCTTCTGATATTGATATTTTCCCTATTATGTATATATTAAAGAAGATTTCCAGAGAGTTAAAACTTCAGAATACTCAAAAAGCAATGAAAATGGTGTATCATGTTTAAGTAGGTTATAGCATGCAATGTGTCAGAAGACCAGGGTTTAGTTCTATCCCTCTGTTTCCCATATGAATATGGGAAAGACTTAGTCTCAGTTTTCTTTCTATAAAACATATCTATGGTTATTAGCTCACCATATTGTCAGGAGACTTAAAAGAGAATCCATTTGTAGGTATTTAAAATTTAGAAACAGTCTTCTTGACAAGATGGATGCCTGAATGGGAAGTACAACATTTAATTCACCTAGATTTCACCCGCCCCCACCCCCAAAAAAACCTGAAGTTCATACCTGATGAAATACTGATCAAAAATTTCCACAGAACTACAGCAAGTGGCTTATGCTTTCCAAGAGCTACATAAAATGGCAGGCAGAAAAAATTCACAAGCAACATAAAAGGGGGACCCTCCAGTCAAAAAAGTACCAACTCAACCACAGAAGAGATAGATATATCCTGCAAGGAACTATGTCCTGAGTCACCAGGAGCAGAGGGCTTCTCTTGGAAGACCCAGGTGGTCAGAATGCACCAAAGTGGGGACCTAGGAAGTCCCAAGGATCAGCAGGAAATGAAATAGTGATCAGTGTGGTCCCAAGGAATTCAGACCAGGTGCAGAGAATTTGAAGTCCTTGACACTTTGATCTGAGGTGGTCCTCATGATCTAGCTCTCTATAAACCTCAAAGATATAGAGGAGCAAACTCTTGGAAGTGGGTGGAGGTAAGCAGAAGAAGAACCAGGCACCTAGAGTAAGACCATATAGGGCTGGCCATCTCAACCAAAAATATAGCAGAAGGCAAAGCATTGGCCATGCAACTAAATCTTCAATTCTGGAACTAAAGGTTAATGGATAAGTAAATCAAAGAAAACATTAACATATCTATATAAATAGATATTTATGAAATATATGTAAATAAATATGCATTTGTATATGTATATATTACATAGTATATATTCATATGTGCATATATTACATGTGCCATATATATTTTACAAATCTTAAGAACCTCTAAATCACTACCAAATAACTATACAGAGACTAGAAGGAAAAAAATGTAATCTCCATGAAAATGAAGATCAAATAAAACAAGAGATAAAAATGAAATAAAAGTTCTAGAGTGGAGATTCTTAACATAACTTCTGTGAACTTAAACATTTTTTAAGTAAATTGACCTCCTTTGTATCTTTAATTTTATGTGTTTAAAAACATCCTCCTAAGAAGTATCCACCAGTTTCCCCAGAATACTAAAAAGATGAAGAAATCCTGATTCAGAAGAAAGTGTTAGAAGAAGAGTAAGAAGCTTTCAGGAAAATGTGGTAAACCTTATCCAAAAATAGACTCTTATGTAGCCACAACAGAAAGGAAATAAATATTTCCTCGAGGCCATAAGAAATATTAGAGCAAAACCAAAAGATTTATAAAATAGGAGAGGATATAAAATATCTGATGTTAAAAATAATTGCCTTGGAAAAGAGATCAAGGAGAGAGAATTTAAGACTCATTAGATTCCCTGGAAACCATGATTAAAATAATAAAAAAGCTAAACACAAAATGTCAAGCAAATACAAATGAAAACTGCCTAGATCTATTAGCACTATGAGGATGAAGTAGACAGAAATAATTTAATGAGCACTTCATGAAAGAAATCTTTGAAGAAAAAAAATCTAAGGAATATTATATACAAATCACAGTTTCCATATCAATTAAAAATATTGTGAACATACAAAAACAATTTAAACATCAAAAAACTTACAATTGAAATCATGTAAGACCTAACATCTTTCACTTCAAATGAGAGAAAAGCTTGGAAAGCAATCTACCAAAAGGCAAAAGAAATAGGCTTACTATTAAGAATAACTTAACATTTAAATTTGAATACAATCCTATAGTGAGGAAAATGAATCTTTAACTGGAATGGAGGACTTTAGAAGTCAAAATAACACAAAAGTCAAAAGAAACATAGGTAAATTTATGTGATCAATTGGAGAGGAAGGAGCATTTTAAATTTTTATAAAGATTTACATAAGAAAAGAGAATGATCATAACTGAAACACTGAAAAGCAGAATGTTTTTGAAAGCAGCATATTAAATTTATTATATGCTTTCAAAAATTAATCAATATGAAATCAAGTTTGAGAGTTTTATATTCAATATTATTTTTGTCATTTTATATGGAAATGTTCCTTTTTGGTATTTCAATTCAGAATTTTTACATACTTAAAACAAAAGCATTATATAAAAGTTTAGCTTTTATGTTTACAATTTGCGAATGTTTGGTAGCATCATTAAAGGGTTTTTAGACTTGAAAAGGAAACAGGCAAGTCATGTAGCTAGTAACACAGAGTTGGAGTATTGTATGAATATTAATTATATCAAAACATCCTTAGGTAGTTGGATAGTTCATTTTCAATGGCTTTTTGGAAATATGTGGATAGGAAAACAAAATTAGAAAAAATAGAAGGGTTGCAAATGGGTTTGAAGAAGGGATTGCTCATATCACAATAGAAGAATAAATACATATAGTCAAAATAGCTAAATCTTCCAAAACTGTAATGTGAAGGGCTAAGAATTTTTTTAAATGTGAAAGAAATATTCTAGTTTCCATCATGATGGTGGGAACATAACTTTGAATGTGCGTAACAGTTAAAACTCAAATATAGTATCTATATTTAGATCATAATCACCTAATTTCATAAGGGCAAGGGAAAGAAATGAGCTTTAGGTTACAAAGAAAATTCCTTCAAAATTAATTGATGATTAGATTAAGCTAATAGGTAAATTTTGAAAGATATAAATCTTTCTACATATATATTTTGATGTTTCTGCTTACTTTTTCACTTTTCCACATAAACAAGATTGCAGTAAATGGGACTAAATAGCTTAAAATATATTTTGTCACATAAATTAAACATCATGTCAGTTTCCTCTTAGCAGAAGCCAATTAAACCATAATTTTTATTAGCTTTGGTTTTTTTTTGTATTCAAAAGCATAAATTACACATCATATGCAAATATGGTACACATATATATTTTATAATAACTTCTAGATCTTTTCCCATGGCTTTGGAATATACTGTAAAGTGTTCTATCAATTTGTGGTGAATTTTGAATATGCAATTATGATAATGTGCTGATCTATTGAGCACAAATGAAAAGTGTTCTATCACCATTTCTTAAGTATTATGTCAGATATGACTGAATGAT
This sequence comes from Gracilinanus agilis, assembly GCF_016433145.1. Classification (NCBI taxonomy): domain Eukaryota; kingdom Metazoa; phylum Chordata; class Mammalia; order Didelphimorphia; family Didelphidae; genus Gracilinanus; species Gracilinanus agilis. The sequence continues at coordinate 271,038,159 of NC_058132.1, forward strand.
CTTATATGATATGCTTGAACTTTTGTTTAAGCAGCTGATAAATGTGAACGTATTTGATAGAAGAAACCCCCCTCCTCCAAAATATTTGTTGTATATTTTATTGAAATGCAATTCTGATTGTCTTCTTGGATTTGCTGGAGATCATAAAAGCCTAAACCAGTACATTCAGCATATTGTTTAGAGTAAATTTCATAATTCTTTTGTCCAATAGACTCTGGTTTCTGAGGATATTCAATTTATTGATACTTAGATATCTGTATCAACTTCATGCTGTCTTTGTCACCTATATAAACTATGGGGAATTTTGGGCAGCATCCTCAGATGAAAAGAATTTTGTTTATGAAGAAAATACACTTTATGAGGAAGGCATCAGATAAACAAACAATTAAAAATAAAAAGAACAACATGAAAATTATTTAGAATGTTTGTGGGATATTATATTTTAATGTCTTATAGAAGAGTAAAAGAGATGTAACTAATGTTTCCAATGACTATGAACAGTGTCTGTTTATTGTCTTCTTTCTCTTAACTGTATTAAGTACTGAATATGTGATAGGCACAGGGGATATTAAAAAATTAAACAATCCCTTCCCTCAAGAAGCTTATATTGCACTGAGGTCTATAGAATACAAAAAAAGTAAGTAAATGTAGTATTTATACAAAATTATATCAAATAATTCTAAAATGTGGAGAACAATGTTAAAGAAAGACATGATTTTGAGATATTTTAAAGAAAAATAACATGTTTTCTCAGGAGGTACCTCATAAGATTTTTCATTCTAACTCTTTAGATGTATAAAACAATATGGGAATAGGTGATTGGTACTATGGTGGTACTTTTGACAGAAATGGGAAAGTTCAGAAGAAGGATGAGTATGGGGATAAAAACAATGAGTTCTGATTTTAATATGATGAGTTTAAGATATCTATGGAACAGTAAGTTTGAAATGTCCTAAAAGTAAGGAATCAACAGGTTCTTCTCTCATGGTTTTACGTATGAACTTCATCTCTAGCCAACATTGATCTATATGCTCTAGAGAAAAATATAAGTTTAGGGTACTTCACAAACAATTATTTTATTGTAGTCCTTAGCTGGAAAGCCATACATTCATAGAATTTTAGAGCTGGAAAAGATTTAAGCAGTCACTCAGTCCAATTACATGTACTCTAAAGAACTCTGACTACAGCACATATCAAATTTTGACTGAAAATGTCCAATGATGGGGAGCTCACTAGGATGCCCTATTTTACTTTGGGATATCTAGTTCTCTTCATTCCTACGCTGACTTCCTCACTATTCCTGGAACAACATACCCAATCTGGCATTCATTTGATCTTGGGATATTATTAGGTTTTTTCCTACATGGAAGGACTGGGTCAGGGAGAAGATAGAAGTTGAGAGCTTATTTATTTATTTATTTCCTTCTCAAAGTGAAGCACAAATCTTAGAGACTCCAGAATCTAATTTCCCTACTTCAAAATCCTTTAGACTTTCAGTGTCTGTCATCCTAGAATCTCTGGACCTGTCAGTTTTAGCCTGCTAGGTTACAGGAACCCTTGGATCCATACTACATTGACACAAGGCTATGGCTGTATAGTGTCTTTTTGTCCCACATAGGTGGGCTAATTTCCTTAAGAATTTTGATTACTCTGGGCAACAGGGAATTTTGCTTCTTCTTGGAAAAGCACAATGGTATGCTTTTTAATGCCTTTTTAATGCCTCCTGACCCAATATTCCATTACCTATTAAGAAGAAAAAGAGATATCCACAGCCAAGTTCTAGGATACTTCTTCATCTAATGACTTTGCTGCTGTTTCAGGACAAGGTAAGGGGGTTGTCAGGAGAAACATCATAGGGAACAATGACTTTTTCCTCCTTTAAAAGCTAGATACTTTCAAAGCTGGAATGGGTCTTAAGACCTATTCAAGTCCAGAGTGGATAAAGTGCCAGAGCTGGATTCAAGAAGACTTGGATCTAAATCCCACCTCTAACACTGACAAGTTATGTCACTAAACCTTTAATTGTCTCAGTTACCTCGTGTGAAAAATGAAGATAATAATAACACTTAGCTCACAAGGTTGTGGTGATTAAATGAGATAGTTATTTGTAAAAACATTATGCAAACCTTAAAGTGCTATATAACTACAAATGAATATATATAGCTTTATAACTATATATTTGATATCTAATATATGGCAACAGTTATTGTTAGCTATTATTTAAATTCTGCTAGGTAAGACAGGGAATCCCTTAAGCTCTCTGTGTCTCACTTTCCCCATTGGTAAAATGAGGAGTGGAATAGTTAGCCTCTAATGTCTCTTTCTACTATAAATCTATAATGCTGTGATTTGTCATTTTATAAATGAGGAATCTGAGGGCATGAGGTAGAGTGGCTTGTCCAAGATCATATATGTAGTAAATGGTTCTTTACCTGATCCACCCTCATAGAACACCAATACTTGCTAGCCATTGTTAGAATGCAGCCTACAGTTGTCAAAGAAATGGCAAAAACTGAGTGGGAGGAAAGAGAGCTCGATGAAATATGGTAATAATCTCATAAAAGAGGGGAAAAATCACTCTCTTCCTTTCTGACACAGAGAGCATTACATTTAATTGTTGCATGACCATGCTTTTACAAGGGGCTACAGATGACTAAATTAGTATCATCTATAATTGTGCTTATAATTTTACAAGCTCCCAACATGAAGTTATTTTTGTGTTTAAAGACACATAGAGGTAGGTAAAATGGCATGGCCTGTGGTATTGCAAATAGAAGTGCTCAAATCGTGGTCTCCCTCCACTTGTCTTTCATCCTAGCACTGCCATAATAATGAGGAAAAGGGGATAATGGCTTAAAGAAAAAGTGCTGGATTAAGTGGGACAGTAAATTAGACATTTATCTCTCACCATTGGAAGTCTCTTTCCAGTTCCATCCTAGGTCTCAGCTGAGCTCTAGTTAAAAGTAAACCACCTCATATTTCACAAAGCCAGCCCACCCCACAGGACTCTGCACATAGGCACTCATTCTAAATTACCAGATTGCCCAGGAGGCTCTGGTTCCCTGGAAGGTCAGAATTAGGAGTGCTAGCAAGGAAAATCCAGATATCTGGCCTTTCTTCTTGTCAATTTACTTTTTAGCTTAGAAATATAAATAATATTTTAATTTCTCACAACAGTCCAGCAAAAATGATAGATAAAGCTATATTACATTTGCTGGGATATATTTCAGCTATCTATAAGAGATAATATATCTAATAGATATAATATAGTATCTAATAGAAAAATGATAGCTTTGGATATATTTTTCTGTATCATATTCATCTATATATTTGTTCCTATTATTTCTGTTGGATTCTGAGAAGTCAAATATTATTTGTATCTCCAAAATAAGAAGTGAACTGGTAAGCAGAAAGGCCAGATCCCTGGATTTTCCTTGGTAGGGTTCCTAATCTCTCTTTCTCTCTCTCTGTCTCTCTCTGTATCTCTCTCTCTCTCTCTCTCTTTCTGTCTCCAACTCTCTTCCTATCTATCTAGCTATGCAACTATCTATCTAATATCTAATTATCTATCTATATCTGGATTTTCCTTGCTAGCACTCCTAATTCTGACCTTCCAGGGAACTCCTGGGTAACCTGGTAATTTACTTTTAAAGAAGTGGAATTTATTTGTGAAACCTAAAGATACAGTATTAAAATGTGATATTACTAATTATTAAAATTATAGTAGGTTTTAATTTTTCTACTAGTCAATAGCTTACTGATTTGTTTACTTACTTTTCAGGGGGCAAATGTCTCATTTTACATCTGGATAAATTCTCCTAAGGAGGCAACTAGGTGGCTCAATGGATAGAATCCTGAGCCTCCAGTCAAGAAGACCTGAATTCAAATACTGCCTCAGATATTTTCTAGCTATGTAATCCTGGGAAGTCACTTAATCTCTGATTGACTGATGAAAGAATTCCTGGATCCACTAGAGATGGAAAATGCAAACCATTCCAGCATCTTCATCAAGAAAATCCCATGGCGCTTGCACACACACACACACACACACACACACACACACACACACACACACCCCCTCTACTATCTATAAAGTATAGAATGAAAAATCAGTGTCAAGTGCTTTGTATCTTAATAGTTAATCTGATCAAATTGAAAAAGTTCTGAAATTTGCTTAGTGAGTGGTTCTCAAACTATCTGGCCTCAGGACCCCTTTACATTCTAAAAAATTACTGAGGACTCCCAAAGAACTTTTGTGTATGTGGATTAAATTAATCTATACTTATCAAATTAGAAATAAAAATGGATAAAATTTAAAAAAAACTTTATAATTCACTTAAAAATATTAAATCCATCACATGCTAACATAAATAATATCTCCTTATTAAAAAGGATTCCAAAGCAAAAATAATGAGTGACATTATTTTTGCATAATTTTACAAATCTCTTTAATATCTGTTTAATTGAAGACATTTATCTCCTATCTGTTTCTACATTCAATCTGTTTTTGATATGTTTTGGAAGAAAATCTGGCCTCACATGTAATTGGAAAAGGAACAAGTATTTTAATAGGTAAATGAGTACATTATCATTGCATATCATTAGGAATCATCAGCATTATTATAAATTATTTTGATTTCATGAGCCCTCTTAAAGTGCTTTAGAGACCCCCACCAGTTCTCAGACTGCATACTGAGAAGAAACGACTTATGTAAACTGTTTATGCTCCAGTTATAGTAATAGTAGTTAGGTTATATTTATATAGTTATTTATAGTTAAAAAGCACTTGACATAGACAATTTCATTGTGTCTACACACAAACCTTATCAAATAGGTAGTACGATTATTATCTCCTTTCTATAGATGAAGAGACTGAGGGTCAGAGAATTTATGGGAATAAGATTTTCAATAGCCCAGAGATGGTAGGTCTGGGGCTCCAACTCAAACTCTCCAAACTCCAAACTCCAAATTTATTGGATGTGCTAACATACTATGTTGCCTCTGGGAGGAATCACAACAACAAAAATAACAACAACAACATCACTACTGCTGCTGCTACTTTAGTTATAATGATAATGATGCTCACATTAATGAAGAGAGTGATAAAGCATTTCAACAGTCAACCTTCTGGTCTCTTTTCCTTCCATATGGTCCCATAATATTTGGGATGGGCAATGGTTTAGCTGGTAAAAGTAATCTTGGCAAACCAGTAAATGTGTTGACAGCTCATTCATGCAAAACTTTATTGATTGAGCCAGAAAAAAAAATGTGTGAGACAATAGGAGAGATTGTTATTGCCTTTACAAAAGGCCAGTCTCACACCTTGATATTGGTTATACAATGGATAGACACTTCAAGAAATTCAAGACTCAACCAAGATAACCATGACAGAGCTACTTTTAGGGTTTTTTGAGAAATGAACAGCCCAGATACTTGGGTGGAATTGTCCTACAAAGCACAAAAATTGTATATGTGTGTATATATACGTGTACATATGGGTATACATATAAACATACATATACATGTATGTATATTTAAGAGTTATCTAATGTAAAACAACATGACATGTTATGAACAAGAAATACTCTGGAGATTTATAGCCATATATTCTCATTGGTCACTAGTTTATCAATTTCAACTTACTAAAAAAATAGTCATGGATTGAAATGGTCTACCATGAAGCAAAATCTGTTAACTGAAATAAATATGAATGACATTAAACATGATATGGGTTTAAGCAAACAAAAAATACAGAGACCCCTACTGATAATGGATTGGAAGATGGAAATAAAGCCTGAAACAAAGAAGAAAGACAAATAAAGAAAGAACTAATACTTATGGTCTGAAAAGGACAAGGAATAAAAAAGACATTTTGTTTAATAGAAAACCATTCCACTGCAACTATATTTTCTGTGTTTCTATGGATAAAATTCCTCAGGACTTCATTTACCATGATGCTCTAGGCAGGGGAAGTTCATTGGAAGAAATTCCCAGAAGGCTAATAGCAGTGCTTGGCTGCCAATCAGTGGGGTAACCAGGAAAGAACTCTGATTGGTAAAGAATGTTCTGAAGAAAATAGGGTGGTCAGAGACTTCCACAAATGGAGCCAACTGTTTCAGTATGTGACTTTGCCCAAAAATGTCTGCAGCATGTTTTCAGGTCTTTTAAGTTCATCAATATCAAAGGCAATATTGCTTGAAAAACAAACAAACAGAATTTGATGATGTTTGAGTCTTAATATTTTCTAACATTTCTATGTACCAGCCATAATAACTATTCAGTCTAACACACACTAATGCTAGGTATAATGGCAATTCAACAATGTCAATTCAAAATATCCCATTTTTAGTTTCAACACAATTATTCTTCATTTATAAACAATAGCAACAATAAAACATCATATTGTTACACATTGAAAAAATAGTTACTCAAACCAATCTGCCTGACTTGAGCAAAGAATTTTCATTGGAAAAACTCACTCTCAAATTGCAGTCTAGACTTTGAGAAAACAAGAAAATCATAAAGTACAAAATCTTCAGCCCTGTCCACCAGTGTGAAGCCTATGGATACAAGTGAGTTATCAGATGTTCAGTGATGGGTTATGTATACAATTCTAAGCAGTTAACACTTTGAAATAGAAGTGTACTCAGTCAATGAGATAGTAATTAGTTTTAGTTAGATCTAATCAGATTTAATCAATCCACATATATCCATGGTGAGTGCTCTCCAAATATTGCTGGGCCCCCAAAATATCAGAAGACTTTGACTCTTGAGCACCTTACTCTTTTTCTAAGGTTCTATGTTTATTTTAAGCAATTGCTTATGTAAATCATGGCCTAAACCTTCAGTTTTGTGAAAAATCTGTTATTAAGCTATGAAATAATTATCCATCTAATATGAAAAGCATCTAATTGAAACAATGAAATCCTATGAAAAGGAAGAGGGAATCAAATAAAGAATTCCTCCTTTCCCTCTGAATATCTGAATCTGGAGAAATATGAACCTGTGGCTCTAAAGTCGTCACGATCCTCCTGAGTTTGGGGAACAACATTGGGGCTCCAAGGGATTTCTTTCCTGTACCCCTCTACTACAAGAAAGTTCCCTGCCTACCTCTGCTTCCTTCCACTGAAGTTTCCATTGGCTACTCCCTACCAATTATCCTATAACACATGGCTTTCTTGGAAATGTAGTCCAAGGAATTTTTTTTCAATAAGTGATACTCTCTCAACAGTAGGACTCATGGAAAATAAAATTCTGAAGCCTTGATCATGTCCAGTTCACTCTCACGAAAATGCTTTTGGCATACTGACATTATATAAGGATCTAGTAAATATGCATGCACACTCACACACACATACACACTTACAAACATGCATGCATGCATACATAGATACAATCAGCCTTCGATTTTGCTTTTATATGTACTCATTCCATATATGTACATCCAAAAGTAGATCAAAACTCTTCTACAACATTTAGTGGGAGTCATTATCTGTGATTTTAGTGCAAAGGGAACATCAAGTGTGGAAATTCACTCCAATGATATAGTCTAGCAATTCTTTTTAAATTCAATTTGAGTAGTGTTTATTAGGTGCAAGTCTCTGTGTTTGATATTGTGGATATGAAGAAAAAACAATATAGCCTCTCCCCTCAAGGATCTACTGGTCTTAGGCAGTTACTTAGTAAAAAACTTGAATAACATAAAAAACCAGAATATGAACCTGGGTCGAACTGAAGGCTGGAATAGAAACTCTCTGGGCAGGTTCAGTAAAAAAGCAAAAAATGATTAAGAAGACTAAAATGTACAAATAATAAGATGATCAGTTATTTTGTACCAACTAACCTAAGAGAACATCTGTTGATTGACATGCAAATGAAATTAGAAATAAACATTTTAAATAATTATGTATATTTAAAGAGATCTAGCATAACTAAAAGAGATTCTATTAATATTGCCAATAATAAAAATATAGAGGATGGAATTTCAATGACTGAGAAAGAATTAGAATTCAAGGCAAGTATCTATGATAACTGAAAATATAATCCCCAAGAAGCTGTATGACTATAAGACTATTTCACTGGTAGAAACCTAGCCTAATTTGATATTAAAAGAGTAGGCAATTACAGCAATCCAAATAGTTTTTAATTTAATTTTTTGCTATTCTTCATGGCTTGCCCTCATTTTAACTGTAATTAAAAACAAGCATTTTTTCTATATATTTCCCTAACATTCACTCTAAGGCAAGCTTTAGTTTAGGGCTGTATAAAAACATTGACAAAATATGACACAGGGTAGCTTTGAACTATCTAGAAAATCTCACTATTTTTAATGTTCTGACTTCCTTATCTAAGGATATGCCATTGCCTACCTAATGAAGTTCAAATTCTTTACCTTGGCATTCAAATACCTTCATTTTGTGACCCGGGCATACCTTTCTAGCCTTTTCACAGATTCACAGAATGTAGTGTTGGAAGAGATGCCAGAAGCCATCTAGTCCAACCCATACTTCAAATGAGTCTTCATTATAACATATTTGACAAGTGTTCTTTGAGTATTGATGAAATATCCCTGAGGAAGTGAAGCCTACCACCTCTTGAGGCATTTCACTCCACTCTTAGAAAACTCTAATTAGGACCAGAAAGTCATTAAGACTATCTTGTTTTGTTTACCTGGGAGATAGCCTAAATTGACTTCTTTGCACTTCCCATGATTTACTCCATGTTCTGTTCTCAGGACCCAAACAGAATAAATTTAATCCCTCTACTATTAGATTACAATTAGAACTCATGAAGATTTCTATTGTGTCTCACTTTTTCTTCTCTTTTTCAGGCTACATACACTTAGTTCCTCCATCTCTTCCTTTCACACAAATTCAAGGTTCTTCATCATTCTTATTATTCTCCTTTGGATACTTTCTGGTCCATTAATTTCCTTCTTAAACTGTAGCACCCAGAAAGGAAGAAAATACTTCCAATGTGTTCTGTTGAGGGCAGAGAACAAAGAAAGTATTATTTCCTTACTCACAAAACTATAGCTTTCTTGGTTCACCGGGTGATCATATTAGCTTTTCTGGCTGTCCCAATCACACTACTGACTCATATTAAAATTGCAGAGGGGGCAGCTGGGTAGCTCAGTGGATTGAGAGCCAGGCCTAGAGACGGGAGGTCCTAGGTTCAAATCTGGCCTTAGACACTTCCCAGCTGTGTGACCCTGGGAAAGTCACTTGACCCCCCCATTGCCTACCGTTACCACTCTTCCACCTATAAGTCAATACACAGAAATTAAGGGTTAAAAAAAAAAGAAAAAAAAGAAGAAGAAAATTGCAGAAAATTCAAAAACATCCTTAGATATTTTTTTCAGGTAAAGGTGTCCCCCACCATACACTATCCTATACTTATGAAGTTGGATTTTTGAACTGAAGTGTAAGATTTACATTTATCCAAATCAATTTCATATTATTAAGTTGTAAACTTTAGATGTCATTACATAAGGGTTCCCATTGCTCTCAGGGTAACTTCTTATAGAATTTGATGCCATGGAATTCTTCTTTTAAAGGATAGATACCTGGTTCTAGGCTTAAGCTAATATAAACAATTTGCTGTTCAGTTCAAGCAAGTATTTATTAAATGCTCAATATGTACAAGAACAGCTAAATAGCATAGTGAATAAAGTGTCAGGTCTGCAGTCAGGAAGACTTGAGTTCAAATTTTAATTCAGAGACTTACTAACTGTTTATTTTACCAGGGCAAGTAACTTAACCTTGTTTGGCTCAATTTTTCTCATCCATAAAATGGGCCCAAAAAGGAAATTCTAAAACTACTCATATCTTTGCCAAGAAAACCCTAAATGTGTTCCTGAAGAGTCAGATACAATTTAAAGGATTGAACAACAATATGCACAAATCATCATGCTAGGTACTGGAGATATGAAGGCAAAATGGAATAATACTCAACAACAAAGGAATTTACATTCTAGTGGCCATTCTTGTGTGCTTCTACTTAATGTTTCACTTTGTCTAGATGAAAAAATCAGACAGAACTAAATTCTTCATTTTTTTGAGTTGTCAATCATTTTGTATACTGCATTTTGGGCCACATACATTTCAATGTTCTGATTTGTTTCGGTTTTATTCTGTGTATATGCATGGTTTTTTAAAATGGATATTACCCTGGGGAAAATTTAAAAAAAAAAAGCTTGTAACTAATAAAGAGCACACTGCAATGACTTTTACAAATATTGGAACAAGTCAAGTATTTCAAGAATTAATCACAGCCACAATGAAAAAGGATTGATTCTACAGCAGAACAAAAGTTATATGAGATTTTAAAAATGAAAAGTCATTCTAAGAACAAAGGATTTTTCTGAAAAAACGTAATTAACATTTGAAGGACCTGTGAAGTAGAAGGGTTATTTATGCTTGATTCCTTAATAGCAAAGGTATCCAACACCTGGCCACATGTTGCTGTTCAGTCATTTTTTAGTCATATCTGACTCTTTGTGACCTCTTTTGAGGTTTTCTCAGCAAAGTTCCTGGAATGGCTTGCCATTTCCTTTTACATTTCATTTTAGAGGTGAAGAAACTGAGGTAAACAAGATTAAATGATTTCTTCAGGATTACATAGTTAGTAAATGTGTGAGGCCAAATTTGAACTCAGAAAGATGAATCTTCCTCAATTCCAGGCCTATAACTCTATCCACTATGCCACCTCGCTGTCTTTCTGGAACATATATGGTTCAAAACATTTTGTACTGGAGCCTGAACCAGTTTAAAATGTAATTGGGAAATGTTTAACAAAATAAATATACATACGATAAAACATAAATAATATTATAGTTTAAGATTAAATAAATATGCAGCTCATAGAGTTTATATTGATATAATGACAATTAAAATTATGCTTGAATTACAAAAAATATGAGATTTTTAAAGTGATTTCACCACTATAACCCTATCACATTGCTAATTTAGTTTTATAGATGAAGAAAATGAGATTCAAAGAGTGTTAGGTGATTTTTGTGGAATCACACAATGGGGAATTATCAGAGTCAGGATGCATTCCTAAATCTCTTGCCTCCAAGTTCAGCATTGTTTCCATTATACTACTAAACTTTCCAAATAGAATCCTTTTTTTTTCCTGGGACCCAAGTTCACCTTCATTCACCTTCATATTTACTAGAGCCCTAACTCAGTAGCTCTCTTGAAATCTAAATATTTTGTCGTTAAGTTGTTTCAGTCACATCTGACACTTCATGACATCATTTGAGTTTTTCTTGGCAAAGATGCTGGAGTGTTTTGCCATCTCCTTATCCAGCTCATTTTACAAATGAGAAAACTGAGGCAAAATAAGATTAAGGAACTTTCCCAGGTCACACAGCCACTAAGTATATAAGGCCAGATTTGAGAAAAACCCTTCCTTACTCTAGGCTCAACCCTCTATCTACTGAACCACCTAAATGCCCCTAGAATCCAAATTAGCTATTTTTTTCTTTTTTCTTTTCTTTTCATTTCTTTTTGATTTTCTTTGATTTTTTCTTTTTCTTTTCCTTTTCTTTCTGAAATGACCTTTCTCTTCCCTGGTTTTCCTCAGAGTTGAAAATGTCTTCACAACACTTTCTTCTGCCTCTCAGCAACCAGCACTGCTTCTTTCATGTAGCCATGTTTCCAAGTTGTCTCCTCATAGTCAGACATTCATACAGCCACACACTTTATGTTTCTATTAGTAAAATCTAATCTTTACATAGTTTTAAAGTTTTCAAAAGGTTGACATAACATTATTTTACTTGAGGCCCATAACAATTATAAGAGATTGGTACTTCAGACATTATTATTTCCGTCTTACAGATGAGTAAATTGAGGCTCAGTGAGGCAAAATGACTTTCCCACGGTCCTTCAGCTAGTAATTGTCAGACATGTTGTATGGTCCAAGACCATCATTTTATGTACTATGATCAATTGGGAAATTGGAATGACATTTCAGTGGACACATAGATAAAATTTAAAAATATAAGTCCTGTATTATGTCAAATTTACATATATTTTTGAAAGGTGATTTTTTCTGTTTTTAATTTTTTTATTTTAATAACAAATTTCCACATAAGTTTTCCAAAGTTACAAGGTCCATATTGTCTCCCTTTCTTCTTCACTTTCCCCTCTCAGAACTGATAAGCAATTCAATCTGGGTTATACATATACTATCATGCAAGACATATTTCCATATTATTCATTTTTGTAAGTGAATAATCTTATACAACCAAAAACTCAAAACATATACTCAAATAAACAAGTGATAAATTATGTTTTCATCTCCATTTCTACTGTAACATTTTTCTTCTCTTGATGTGGATAGCATTCTTTTTCATAAGTCCTTCAGAATTGTCCTGCCTCATTGTATTGCTGTAAGTAGCAAAGTCTATCACATTTGATCATTCCACAATATTGCTGTTACTGTGTATAATGATCTCCTGCTTCTGCTTATTTCCTTCTGCATCATTTCACATCGGTCTTTCAAGATCTTTCTGAAATTATCCTCTCATCATTCTTTATAGCACAATAGTATTCCAACACTGTCATATACCACATTTTGTTCAGTCATTCCCGAATTGAGGGGCATCCCTTTAGTTTCCAATTCTTTACCACAATAAAAACCACAGCTATAAATATTTTTCCTGTTTTTGCTTTTATTTTATTGGAGTATCACTTAGTTCAGAGATTTCACATTATAAAATGAGAGGAATAAATCAATTGACTTAGTAACAGCAAGAAGAGGTAGATTTTTCTTTCTTTTCTAACCTGGGAAAGAACATTTTTTATCTTGTTCCAAAAGGGGACTTGAACTGAAAAATAACAATTTACACTTTCCTATAATTATACATTTACCCTCAATTTTCCTACCTTAATAATGTGTTGAGTTCACACAAAATGCTTTGAATTTCTTGTGTTCTCTACTATTTTCAAGGAAATGCTTGGCAAACACCACATCATTTGCTGTGAAACTAGCCCTGAAGAACAAACAGCAGCTCTACTAGCAAGCTGCTAATGAGTGCTTAGCACCTTCACAGTTGCCTCCTGTGTTAGTGTCCAGGTTAAAATTTAGGAAGAAGTTGTAAAAACTAAATACACCATAATCTTCTTCTGGTCTCTTATACTATGGAAGTGTCCTTAATAGGACATTTAGCTTAATAGCTAAAATGGCTTTAAAAAGAGTCCAGCAGAATTGTAAGTAAAACTAGATTATCAAAGCTTTTCCCATAGTATAGACCTCTGGTAAGTTCAGATTTTATTCAATCAATTAATCAATTTTTATTAAATATTCAATATGTGTTAGACACTGTTAATTAGGGGATACAAAAAGAGGCAAGAAACAGTTTCTTTCCTCAAGGAGCTGACAGTCTAACAAGGGAAACAACAAACTATAGTCAGAATAAATACATAACAATTAAGTGGGAAGACACTAGAATTCATCAGGGTTGGGACATAGATATCAAGATGGAGGAGGAAGTGCATTCCAGGCATGGGAGAAGCCCAGAGAAAATGTTCTGAGCCAAGAAATGGAATGTCTTGTACATGAAGCATCAAAGAGGTCAGTAACACTAGATCTAAGAATATATGTAGGGAAGTGGGTTTAAGAAGACTGGAAGGATAACAACTGACATATTCTATTAATTATTTCCACTATGAATTTTTCTCTAGTGGGAGTAATACATGTCCTCTTTCATAACATGATGAGCGTGGAAATATACATTATATGGCAATATTTGTACAACCTATTTCAAATTTGGGTCTTCTTAGGGAAGGGCAAAGGGAAGAAAAGGACCATGAATTGTGAAATATCAGAAAATGAATATTAAAAAAATTGTATTGATATGTAACCTAGAACAAAATGAAAATTTCTAATTATTTTATAAAATAGTAAAAAAAAAGAAGAAAAAGACTGGAAATATAAGAGGGAGTTAGATTATGCAGGACTTTGGATGCCAAATAAAAGCATTTTGTATTGATCCTGGAGAGTGATGGAAGGTGCCAGGAGAGTTTCTTCCTGGCAATGCCTGATAGAGTCTGTAGCAATGGGGCTTGACTCTCTTCTATCAGCCTGTATTACATAGCTGGTTCCCTCAGGCAACCTTACCCTTGAGGCTCTGGTTCCATGAAGCCCTTCTTTCTTCCCACTACCTGTGCCCCACAGGAATGCAGGTGCAGTTATATTTTCCAAGGTAAGTTCACTTGTAGGCAAAAGCAGTTGGACTAACTACTTCTGAATAAAGATTGCCATTGTCTTCATTGTCCTTTGCCCTGCCATTGCTGCTCTTCTGATCTCCAGGCTCCTCACCACCACCTACATACTGCTCTTCTACTCTAAGTGAAAGTATTTCTAGTCTTAGGTCCAACATCCAGAAGTAGATTGTAGGTGCTGTCTGAGGACCAGCTTTGGTAAAGGAAGATGCTTTAACACAAGAATTTTGGCAAGAACACATAGAAACACGTACATATACACATTCTAAGTCAGGTCTCTCAAAGACAGTGATGAAGATCACTATTTAAGATCTAGAGGTAATGGAATCTGCTTTGAGGAAAGGTGTATTATTGTAATTAAATCATGATCAAGTGTAGTTCTTTGAATTATAAAATCTACATCTTGAAAAGATGGGTAAATTTATTGATTTCCCTAAAATATTTTTGTTGTATTTGTAACATGTGTCTCCAACCATCTTTTAAAAAAAGTATAAAAAAGGGAATTTGCTTATTTTCTCATTCTGTGCATATATATTCATAGAATGTAAGTTCTTCAAAGGACCTCATATAGTATTAGGTCTAATGCTCTCATTTTATAGATGAGAAAAGTTGAGCACAGAGAAGTGACATTTCTAATTTCATAGTTAGGATTATTAGGATCCTAATTTAAGATTCTTGAAAACATCATTTGTATATAGTTTTATGTTTACACGTGATTTTTTTTTCAGATAGAATATATGCTTTTGAGTAAAGGTATTACTTGTTGTTTATCTTGGAATCCTTAATATCTGGCACATAATAGGGTATTTTAAATGTTAATTAATTATTTACTTAAATGATTTATAAGAGCCTCCACTAAAACTTAAAACTTATATATACCAGCTTTCCAGTTTAAAATTTTAAATTCAATTTTACTTTATTTTGAGTTCCTATTCTATCCTTCTCCAGACCCCCAGAGCCACCCATTGAGAAGGCAAGAAATACAAAACCCATTACAAGTAGACAATCATGGAAAACATATTTCTGCATTAGTCATGTTCTGAGGGGAAAAAGTCTTCAGTATACACACTGAATCCATCAGTCCTCTTTCTATAGATAAATAGCATTTTCCATCACTTTTGTCACTTTGGAATTGTGAAAGGTCACTGTGTTGATCAGAGTTAATAAGTCTTGCCCATTTGCTTATCTTTATCATATTGCTTTTACTGTGGAAACTGTTCTCCTGATTCTGCTCAGTTCACTTTATAACATTTGATACATGTCTTCCCAGGTTTTTTTGAAGCAATTTCCTTAATCATTTTAATTTTAATCTTTTCCAGATTACATGTTGATATAGTTTTTAATAATTCTTTTCTAACATTTTGTGATTTCTTTTCCTCCATCCCTTTCTTCTTCTCAAGGTAGAAGATTATATGATGTAGGTTGTACTTGTGTTATCATTCAATACATATTTCCATGTTCATTATGTTGAGAAGGAAGATACATATCACTTAGAGTAGAGAAAAATTATGGAATAAATAAACTGAAGAACCGTAAGCTTCAATCTGCATTCAGATTCTGTCCCTTCTATTTATGACATTGTACAGCTTTTTTCATCATCAGTCCCTTGGAGTTGTCCTGGATCCTTGCATTGCTAATAATAGTTAAATCATTCACAATTGATCATTGTACCTTCTTGCTTTTACTGTGGACAATGTCATTCAATGCTCACTTCACTTTGCATCACTTCATATTTCTTTTCAGGTTATTGTTTTTGCCATCATTTCTTACAACACAAGAATATTCTGTTGCAATCATACATCATAACTTGCTTACCCAGTTCCCAAATAAAATAATGGATATCCTCTCTGTTCCCAGTTCTTTGCTACAATAAAATGGAGCTGCTAAATATTTTTATGTGCATAAGATTCCTTTACCTTTTCTTTGATTTCTTTGAAATATAAACCTAGTAATGGTATTGTTGGGTCAAATTGCATAAACAGTTTTATAACTGTTGGTGCATAGTACCAATTGCACTCCAGTTTAGTTCTCAGCCCCACCAAGAGTGCATTTATTCATCTATTTTCCTGTATCCCTCCAGAATTTATTATTTTCCAATTCTATAACCTTAGCCAATTTATATTTCTCTATTTTTAGTGATTTAGAGCTTTGATAGTTTGATTAATAGCTTTCTTTTCTTCCTTTGAAAGAAACTACCTGCATGTATCCTTTGAAGATTTAGTAATTGTTGGATGGCTCTTTTTCTTATGAATTTGGCTCAAATTTCTATATATTTGAGAAATAAGATCATTATCCAAAAACTTACTGCAAAGATATATCCCTTAGTCTTATTCTTTTCTTCTAATTTTGGCTTTATTGGTTTTGTTTGGGTAAAAACTTTTAAATTTTATAAAATAAAAATGATTAATTCTATTTCCTGTAAAACACACTTTTTGTGTGTGTGTGTGGTCATGAACTCTTCTCCTAATTAATAAGTAATTTTTCTATGCTAATTTGTTGTTATTCAGTTCCAGTTGCATCTGACTCTTCCTGACCCCATTTGGAGTTTTCTTTACAAAGATACTGGAGGACTTTGTCATTTCCTTCTCTAGCTCATTTTACAGATGAAGAAACTGAGGCAAATAAAGTTGAGTGAATTACTTTGGGTCACACAGCTCATATGTATCTGAGGCTGCATTTGAACACAGGGAGATGATTTTTCCTGAATTTAGCCCCATACTCTATGCACCGTGCCATCTAGGAGACTTACTAATTACTTATATCACCCTATATGTCTAAATAATATTGCCATATTTAGTTTATATTTTGTATACAATGTGAGATAATCTATGTCTAGCATATCAGATGACTTTTCCAGCTTTCTCAGCATTTTTGATTCCCAGGTTAGTTTTAACTATGGTTTGGTTTCCCCATAGGCACCGTTACAGTACCTAATTAATGGATTCTAGGGAATACATGGATTGATGGGGGCACTTACTGACCTGTTCCCCCATGCATACATATCTTTTTATTGTTCTTTCCACAAGTCTGGCCTGTCAAAAAGATGATTTAAAATGTTTTTTTTTAAAAAGTTAATTGATTCCAAAAAGACATTAGAATAGCATAAAGACAATGAATGAATTTGAATGCTAGATTTCAGATCTACTAGAGAAATCATTGTGGTTCAACTTCCTAACTTTATGGATAAAAACTGAATCTTAGAAGGATTAATTGATGTCTTAAAATTATATATCTACTTAATGACAAAATTGAGACTATGTCTCTTTCCACCATCCTACCTTTTGGTGCTTGCAGAAATATACTCTCCTAAATAAAACAAACAAACAAATAAATAAATAAAGGTGGCTACATAGCACAGTGGATTGAGAGCCAGGTCTGGAATCAGAATAACCTGGATTCAAATGTGGCCTCAGACATTTTCTAGCTTTGTCACCCAGGGCAAGTCACTTAACTGATTTCATAGCTCTTGCCCTTCTGTCTTAGAAATGATACTAAAAGAGAAGGTAAGTGTTAAAGAAAAAAAAATGAAATATGTCAAATTAATGATCTGGTAAGTTTTCTTAAAACATCAAGCTTTGACATATTCTTTATAAGAATATACAAAATGTCAGCTCCCTGAGAGGACTGAAGGGGAAAAATATGGGCCAAGTTCACCAATCTCCTTGTCCAGGGATAGACCACAACATAACCTAAATTTTCTTAGGACTTGCCTCATTGGCATTTGTCTTCAATAGATGTCTTTTTCAGTGTGTTTATTTCGGCAGGGTGTATTCCAAAACCAACCAGCTTTAATTAAGAGAAAAGGGCGTGCCAGGGAGAAAAAGAAAGGTGCCAGAGAATACAAATGAATGCTTAAAAACCATTATAAACTAAAACAAATACAAAATAAAAGAATAAAAATAAAAGTACATCTTTGGTGAACAAACTAAGGCAGTTTGCCAAAATGTGATCCAGCGTTTGGGACCTGATCTTGCTGTGCATGGGACTCCCACTGAAGGCACTGCAGAAGTTAATGTGTCAAGGGAATGCTGGGCACAAAGACATGATCCTCTTAAAGGGGGGTTCTTTTTGCCATTGCAGCTGTGAACAAACATTGCTTTTTCCTGTGATGGGGCAGAGAGGACTGACATGAGTTTGCAATTCAGCCAGAATAGTTTATATTCAATCAGTAGACATATGTGGCAGATGTATGGAGTAGGTAACTCCATTTGTTAGAAGGAATGATAATAAATAATAATAATAATAATAACTAACATTTATATAGCATCTACTATGTACCAAGTTCTTTAAATGTAATCTGATTTGATTCTCACAACAGCTCTGTTGTTATAGGTGCTTTTATAATCCATGTTTTATAGTTGGGGAAATTGAGGCAAACAAAGGTTGAATGGCTTTCCAGAGTCACAGAGTTGTTATAAGTGTATGAGGTTGAATTTGAACTCATCTTTATCAGAATCCAGGCTTGGTGCTCTGTCCATTGTACCGGCTAGCTGCCATTTTAAAATTTAGACTGAATGAATAATCTTTTACTCATAAGTAAGCCTCATCAGATACAAACCAGGAGAAGTTATTTTAGTATCTCTTGAGAAATATAAAATTCCATTTAAACATATGTTTGTGAGGTCAAGACCTGTGGTATGATTGGTATAGAAATTTCTTGATGGGAAAACACTTCCTTGGTACAGATTGGCATCTCATTTGTAACCTGAATTCTCTCAAGTTTTTCTGGAAGAAGTTGTGTCTAGTCCATAGTGAAAGGGCAGAATGTGTCAGAGTCAGAACTTGAATCTAGTTCTTTCTCATTCCAAGACCAGCCCTCTATCCACTGAGCCAAATTTCAACCCTAATGTGATTACATACTAGTTTGAAAATAATACCATTTTGCATATAAGAAAATCTGTCTGCCTTTTGTATAATTCAAAATTTCACTTAAATGTGCATATTTCATAACAGTCCACAGCTTATAGAAGACACAGAGTAGGCACTTACATTTTAGAGTTTTTAAAAGGCCTTGAAACAATATATTCCAGGCAGCTAGGTAGCACAATGGATTGAAATACAGGCCAAGAATTGGGAGGATGTGGATTCAAATCTGTCCTCAGACACTTCCTAACTATGTGTGCCTGAAGAGGTCACTTAATTCCAGTTATCTAGCTTGCCACTCTTCCATATTAGAATTGAAATTAAGAAAGAAGGCAAGGGTTAAAAAAGTCACTTATTCCAAACCCTTAATTTTATAAGTGAAGTGATCATGTCCCCAAAAGGTGGAATGATTTGCTTATGCCTAAGCTAATTACTAACAGAGCCAGTATAAGAAAATGGATTTCCTGACTTCCAGACCAGGGCTATTATTTCCTAAATCCTTCAAGCTATTACTTAACCTTCTTATGTAATATACAATCCATACCTATATAATATAAAGACTTATACCAATAACCTTCACACAGATGGACACCTACATGCATCCATAGACCTCAGAAGAAGAGCTTGTGTCTGAACTTTTCTGAATTCTGAAATCCAACTTGGTACAATTCTGGAATTTGTAGAATTTTATATTTTATAGGACATTATGCAGTGTTGATATTGTAAAAGGGAATCCTTTATTCTCTTTGCCTAGCTGGAGCTAACACTTTGGTTAACAATAACTTAAGTACCCCCACTTAGTACCTCACTAGATTGTCAAGACAGGATTAACTCTCCTTTGTCTAACTTTTGATTGAATCAACAAAAACTTGAACTAGGTGGAGGAGCTCTCAAACCACTTAGTGAATTCGCACCCTCAGAAACTCAATCAGCCAGGAATCTGTGAACCATTTTTATGAGTATTCATCCCTCCAGAAGGTGAGAACTGATTCCCACAAACACTTCCCCCAGGCACTGCTAGACAATTTGGAAGACAAAAAGCCTCTATAAAAGGCCCTGAATATCTGGGGCTAAAAAAGTTGACTCTGAGAAGGAAGTTGGCTTCAAGAGAGAAGTCAGCTTCAACAAGAAGTTTGCTCAAGGAAGAAAGTTGGCCTCAGGAATTACCTTCAGCTTGAGTCATTGTCTTGACCTGCATCTTGGAGGGAACTTGGGTGAATGGATAGCTGGCTTTCCCTTCCTGTCTTCTGGAGAGTGTCTAATTCTGGTTGAAGGTCAACAAGTCCTGACTGAGTAGAGCACCAGAGAAATATTTAGTTAGATAGGCAAATGTCTTCTCTGCCCTTTTGTATTTCTCTGCTTTCACTCTTTCCACCTCTTGTAAATAAAAACTATTAAAGGTCATTTTGACTTTGAGAAATAATACTTTGAATTGGCAACTACCATATTATTTATAATTTTCATATATTTTTGTCAACCATTAAAATTATTTTTTATAATATGTGGGCACAGACTTCTCCTAGACACCCCCAAACCTAAGATTGTGTCCCAGTCAGAGAATATATAAAAGACTCGTTTTAGCTTGTGTTCCTGAAGTGCTATGAAAGGTGTCTTTGAGTCCCTCTGGCCTCTCCCCTCATTCTTGATGAGCAGAGAGAGTTACCTCCCAGCTTGCTCCTTATAAACGTCTACTTTCTATCCCAGATATCTCATTATCCTCTAACCTGGATAGTTCACCCCCTTTTGACTTGGAGGCATAGGACTTAACAGCATGACCCATCTTGGTTTCCTGAGGCTCCAGTAACATGCCATCATCGTCCCATCTCTAATCACGTAGAACCTATTGTAGAATGGGTATAAAAAGCCCAGAATACATCTCCTCTAGGAGGCAGCATTCCACCGGCTCTGCCTCCCATAGCCATGCAATTTGACTTAAACCATTTTACTTATATTTAAATTAATAAATCTATTTTTATTTTAAGCTAGTTATTGGAATATAGCATTCTTGACAAGGGCAACCTGTCCAGTTCCAGGGTTTTACCTTAAAGCTCTCCCACAACAGTGTGAACCTTCTTGATATGAGCAAGCTTAGAGCTGAACTTAGCCACGGATGTGCTGGAGCCAATTCAACCTGAGAGTCAATGTTTAAATTCTTCAGGTGAATAGTTATATCTTGGAAATGGGCAAATACTCTAGGACCTGATTTATTGTTTTGTTGATTATACAGCCTTGAGAAAGTAATGGAGAAAATGTTAATCATTTTGATTAAACCCTCCATATTTATTAAACCCTACAGATCAGGTTGTTAGTTGAACAACACATCACAGGACAGAGGTGACTCCTCAGATCTTCAGAGGGACTGCAAAGTGCTGGGTCTGGTCTTGGATGGCCTGGGTTTAAAACCCAGCTCTCTCTTTTACTACCTGTGTTATCCTGGGCAAGTCACTGTTTCCCTGTACTTAGTTTCCTCTTTTCCATTTTGAGGAAGGATGAAGCTCATCCATCTTTCATTCTTTGGATGGTACTGCTGTGCCCTTGTGTGAGTACCCTTCTCCCTTGGTCCTTCCTCTCCCCCACTTCACAGTTATGTGTCTTTCTCCAGTGGGCTCATCTAGATCAAGGATTATCTTCCTTTTCTCATGTATTTGTATCCCTAGTTCTTAGCATAGTGCCTGATTAACAATGAACATCGAATAAGTACATGCTGACTGATGTCTCAGAGGAGAGAGTAAGACTAATCAACCTCTGAGGCTGCTTCCAGTTTTAATTCTGTGTCCTGTGGTCATATAATATAGAGTTAAAACATGGTCACACTGACTCTACCTTTGGTTTCCTGGGATATGTTATTCTTGCAACCATAGCGTTAGTGATTACAAATAGATGGAGATAGTCACCCACCCTCCACAGACATGCACCAGGGGCCCAGAGTATTTCTGTAATTGAAGCAAGATTTGAAGGAAATCAACAAATTTTTTGGGAAAATTATAGTAATTGTCTCTGACAAAAGTCTCTTTTCTCAAATATTAGAGAACTATGTCAAATGTATAAGAATACAAAATATTCCCCAATCAAAAAATGGTCAATGGATACAGACAGTTCTTCTTCTTATAGAAGACATTAAAACTATCCATAGTTATATAAAATGCTCCAAATTAATGCTGATTAGAGAAATACAAATTCAAAGAAATTCTGAGATACCACCTCACTTCTATCAGATTAACTGACAAAGGGGGCATCTCAGTAGCTCAGTGGATTGAGAGTCAAGCCTAGAGATGGGAGGTCCTAGGTTCAAATCTGGCCTCAATTACTTCCCAGCTGTGTGACCCTGGGCAAGTCACTTGACCCCCATTGCCCACCCTTATCACTCTTCCACCAAGGAGCGAATATACAGAAGTTAAGGGTTTAAAAAAAAAAAGATTAACTGACATGATCAAAAAGGAAAATGATAAACGTTGAAGGGAATACAGAAAAAATTGGGACAAATATACTGTTGGTGGCATTATGAACAGATAGCACCATTCTAGAGAGCAATATAAAACCAGGCTCAAAGGCCAACAACATTATACATACTCTTTGACCTAGCAATACTACTAGTGGATCTATATCCCAAAGAGATAAAAAATAAGGGAAAAGTACATACCTGTACCAAATATTTTAAGCAGATTTTTTTTGTAATGGTAAAAATTGGAAACTGTGAGATTGTCCATCACTTGGGGAACTGAGGAGCAAGTTGTGGTATATGGTGCAATATAGGATTATTAACATTGCCATGTTTATAATGGAGTTCTATTGTGCCATAAGGAAAGAAGAGGATGAGTTAAAAAAAAAAAAAAGAAAACTTGGAAAGACTTATATGAACTGATGGAAAATGAAATGAGCAGAATCAGGAGAAAAATGTATATAGTAACAGAAATATCATACCATGATCAACAGAGAAGGACTAAACTATTATCACTA
The DNA here is from genome assembly GCF_016433145.1 of Gracilinanus agilis. Taxonomy (NCBI): domain Eukaryota; kingdom Metazoa; phylum Chordata; class Mammalia; order Didelphimorphia; family Didelphidae; genus Gracilinanus; species Gracilinanus agilis. The sequence continues at coordinate 271,061,210 of NC_058132.1, forward strand.
TTATCAGTGAAGCAAGTTTTCAAGAAAACCACCAAAGATTCATGTCGCAAATACTACCTACAGTAAAAGAAGGTGCTGTTGGAGTTTGAGTGCAAATCAAAGCATGCCATCTTCCACTATATTGCCTTCATGAGATTTCTATTACATGTGTAATATGTGTTTTCTATCATAAGATGAGCAATATGGAAATATTCATTACATGAAAGTACACATATAACCTATATCAGACTATTTACCATCTAGAAAGGGGTAGAAGGGAGGGGAAAAATCTGGATTTCTAAATGTCAAAAGCAATTGTCAACAAATGTTTCTATGTGTTACTGAAAAAAAATTTAAAAAGGGAAAAAAGCATTTAGAGAATGAAATGATCAGCTATTATAGTATCTTTCCTAAGAAAACCCCGAATAGGGTTATAGGGTCATGCAGAATTAGACATTACAGAAAAATGACTGAACAACAACAACAACAACAATATTTCCTGGATTGCTCTAAGGAAGATACAAAGACAAGCAAGTGCTGGCCTTTATGACACTATATTCTGATGGAGAAAGACAAAACTTTGAGCTGTTTTTCTTTTTTTGGTGGAGAGATGGTTTGGTTTGGGGCTCTTCCTAGAAGCATGATTTAGAAATGGCCAGGAAGTGGAGTGATGGTCTAGTTCTAAATTAAATAAGTTAAAAGGTCAATTGTAAGAACCAGAGTCTGAGCTGGTGAGAAGATGAGGAAGATGGCTGGACTTTGGTTTGGAAATGACTAGAACATCTCCACATAGTGATCAATAAATCACTTTATGACTGATAGTTTTTATCTTATAATATTGCCATTTGAGTCTGGCACATTCAATAGATTCCATAAAAGGGAAATTACTTGACTCAGGTTAGAGAAATTCAAGACCTTTTAACAATACACAATATCATCTTTCTTTCATGAAATGGTCATCTCAGCCTTTAACAACCTTTGTCAGAAAGTTCAAACATTCACTCCTATATGTTTGTATTATACCACAGATAAATGGTTTTATGATACACTTGTACATATACATATGCACATACATGTAAATGTATTAATAACATACACACATATATGTTTATGTATATACTACATATACAGAGAGAGGAAGAGGAGAGAGACAGAAAGACAGAAAGACAGAGAGACAGAGAGACAGAGAGTTAGAAAGAGAAATTCATTTCTTAGTAGTCACCTAGTGGAAACCTATCCAGATACATACAGAGAGAAACATCATCACTGGTGCTTATGACACTGTTTTGGAGTCCTCAGGAGTCTATGTAAGACTAGTGATGCATATATAATGAGACAATTTTCTCCTACTTCCTATACTCTTCTGTAGAAAAGTGTTTTCAATGCTTTAAAGGGAAGACAGGCTTTTCTAAAGGAAGATCATTATTAAAAGCCGAAATCAAACAGAACAAACCAACATAGTATTTTGGAGAAGGGAAAAAATAAAAGAAGCTTTCCTTCCTTTAAAACCATTCATCAAGGATTCAAGAGAAAATGCCAGCATCCTACGACGTGATGGCAAAAGCCTTTCAATCTGGAGAAACAGAAAGCATTCTTAAGCAGCTGATATTTCATCTTAAATAAACAATTCAAGTTTCAGGTTATAGGCCATAGAGGGAACAGGACCCCAGACTTGAGCAATGTGCATTTCACAGATTTTTTTCCAATTTAAAAATAATTATGAGCCATAATCCAAAATAATGTATTCTTTTAGCTACAAATCTATTGCATCAGATGCTCTAAGGAAGTCCTTATTGCCTGAGAATGAAAGAATGTTCAAACTTTGTAGTAAACAAGTCCTGTAGGTCCCAGGCACAGGTGGATTACACAGTGACATTAATGCTCTTTCTAGATCTTTAAGATTAAGCCGTCTAAAAGGGAAAGGATACCAGGGAAATAACATATTTTACGTAAACAGTTTGAAAAATGAATGTAATGCAAATCCTTAGCTTGAATAATTGCAGTGTGTCAAAATATTAGTTGTCTTTAATTTTAAAAGGTGCTTTGAGTCAAGTCAAAGTATAATATTTTCACTACACCACTTATAATAAGTTCATGAATTCAGGGGAAAATTAGCATATTTCATGTGTTTTTTAAAGAACTGCATATGAATACAATTGAGCTTTTATTCTACTAAGTGCTATTATATATTTTAATCATCTAGGACTCATTTTGTTTCCATGGTCAAGAGAAAAGCAAAATTCCAAATTAGGAAGAAAATAAAGTCACAATATCTTAAAACAAACCATTTGATTCTGCTATTCTATAACTTTAATCAACACCAATTAAACAATTATTTGTCATTTAATACCCAGGGGAATATAAACTCCTTATGGTTAAAAGATCTTTCTTGTTTTTATATTTTTTAATCCCCCCTTTTGTCTTTGTATCCCTAGCACACAGTAGAGTTCCTCATACACAATGGTATTAAATAAATGTTTATTGAATGAAATATTTTCCATTCAAATTACAAAGTCTCATTCTGCTTTGAAAGTCACCCTGAATTGATTCTCTTCTGATAGTTCTACCAAGTGGGAAAATTTTCCAGTATGTGGACCTAGTAATAAGCTAGGCATATTTCCAAACTCTAGCCTGTTGCTGTACTTGTAATATTTCTATAATCACTTTTGCTAATGGGTATTTTTTCATATGACCATATACTTTGATTTTTTAAAAAAGATAAATGATTTTTAAGGAAAGCTTCAACTCATACATGCTACTATGTTTTTCATTAAATAGTATGCAAGACAGACACTTCCCAGCTGTGTGACCTTGGGCAAGTCACTTGACCCACATTGCCTACCCTTATCACTCTTCCGCCAAGGAACTAATACACAGAAGTTAAGGGTTTAAAAATATATAAAAAAAAAATAAAAAAAAATAGTATCCAAGGACTTAAAATGATTTGGGTCTATATTAGGCCACTCCTGTGTTTTGAATCATGTTTGGACTTTCCATATAGGAAGTCAATTGTATTCAATTAAAAAAAATATTTATGAAGTACATACTATGTGTAAGATATTATGCAGAGCTTCAGAACATGCATGAGGGGGTCAAAGTTGTCCTGTCATATCATATAGGATCTTATAATTCTAGTGGATGGAGGTTTCTTTTTTTTTTAAATTAAATTTATTTATTTAATTTAGTATATTTTTCCATGATTACATGGTTACATGATTCATGTTCTTTCCCTTCACTCCTCTTACCCCATTCCATAGACAATGAGCAATTCCACTGGGTTTTGCATATTTCACTGATCAAGATCTATTTCCATATGATTAATATTTATATTAGATTGATCATTTAGAGTCTACATCCCCAATCATATCCCCATCAAATCATGTGATCAAGCCATTGTTTTTCTTTTGCATTTCTACTCCCACAGTTCTTTCTCTGAATGTGGATAGTGTTCTTTCTTAGAAGTCCCTCAGAATTGTCCTGTATCATTGCACTGCTGTTAGTAGAGAAGTCCATTACATTCGATTGTGTCACATTGTATCCATCTCTATGTACAAAGTTCTCCTGGTTCTGCTCCTTTTACTCTGCATCAATTCCTGGAGGTTGTTCCAGTTCACATGGAATTCCTCCAGTTCATTATTCCTTTTAGCTCAATAGTATTCCATCACCAGTAGATACCACAATTTGTTCAGTCATTTCCTAATCAAAGGGCATCCCCTCATTTTCCAATTTTTTACCACCACAAAGAGAGGGGCTATAAATATTTTTGTACACATATTTTTCCCTATTATCTATTTGGGGTACAAACCCAGCAGTGGTAAGGCTTGATCAAAAGGCAGGCAATCTTTTAGCACCCTTTGGGCATAGTTCCAAATTGCCTTCCAAAACAGTTGGATCAATTCACAACTCCACCAGTAGTGCATTAGTGTCCCAATTTTACCTCTTTTTTATAACTTTTCTTTGCTGTCATATCATCCAATCTTCTAGGTGTGAGGTAGTACCACAGAGTTGTTTTGATTTTCATTTCTCTAATTATAAGAGCTTTAGAACACTTTTTCTTGTGCTTATTGATATTTTTAATTTCTTTATCTAAAAATAGCCTATTCATGTTCCTTGCCCATTTATCAATTGAGGAATGGCTTGATTTTTTGTACAATTGATTTAGCTCCTTATAAATTGGATAAATTAGACCTTTGTCCAAGGCTTTTGTTATAAAGATTTTTTCCCAATTTGTTGCTTCCTTTCTAATTTTGGTTGCATTGGTTTTGTTTGTACAAAACCTTTTTAATTTATGTAACCAAAATTATTCTTTTTTTTACATTTTGATATTCTCTATCTCTTGCTTGGTCTTAAAACCTTTCCTTTCCATAGATATGACAGGTATACTATTCTATGTTCACTTAATTTACTTATAGTTTCCTTCTTTATATTTAAGTCATTCACCCATTCTGAATTCATCTTGGTATAGGGTGTGAGATGCTGATCTAAAACTAATCTCTCCCACATTGTTTTCCAATTTTCCCAGCAGTTTTTGTCAAATAGTGTGGGTTTTTGTCCCAAAAGCAGGGATCTTTGGGTATATCATACACTATCTTGCTGAGATCATTTACCACAAGTCTATTCTGTTGATTCTTCCTTCTGTTTCTTAGCCAGTACCATATTTTTTTGATGACCAATGCTTTATAGCACAGTCTAAGATCTGGTACAGCAAAGCCCCACTCCTTCATATTTTTTTTTTATTAGTTCCCTTGATATTCTTGATCTTTTATTCTTCCAAATGAACTTTGTTATATTTTTTTCTAATTCAATAAAAAAAGTTTTTTGGTACTTTGATAGGCATGGCACTAAATAAGTAAATTAATTTGGGTAGGATTGTCATTTTTATTATATTAGCTCATTCTACCCATGAGCAATTGATGTTTTTCCAATTATTTAGATTTAGTTTTAATTGTGCGGAAAGTGTTTTGTAGTTGTGTTCATATAATTCTTGTGTTTGTCTTGGTAAATAGATTCTGAAATATTTTATATTGTCAGGGTGATTTTAAATGGAATTTCTCTTTCTAACACTTGCTGCTGAGTTGTGTTATAAATATATAGAAATGCTGATGATTTATATGGGTTTATTTTGCATCCTGCAACTTTGCTAAAGTTGTCGACTATTTCCACTAGCTTTTTAGTTGATTCTCAAGGATTCTTTAAATAGACCATCATTTCATCTGCAAAGAGTAAGAGTTTAGTTTCCTTATTGCCTACTTTGATACCTGTATTTTCTTTTCCTTATCTAATTGCTACTGCTAGCATTTCTAGTGCAAGGTTAAATAATAGAGGTGATAATGGGCATCCTTGCTTCACTCCTGATATTATTGGGAAAGTTTCTAATTTATCCCCATTGCAGATGATGCTTGCTGAGTGTTTTAAATATATACTGCTTATTATTTTTAAGAAAGGCCCATCTATTCCTTTACTTCCTAATATTTTCAATAGGACATACACATATGTGTAGTATTTTGTCAAAGGCTTTTTCTGCATATATTGAGATAATCATTTGATTTCTGTTGTTTTGGTGCTTGATATGGTCAATTGTGTGGATAGTTTTCCTAATATTAAACCACCCTTATGTTCCTCCTATAAATCCTACCTTATCATAGTGAATAATCCTTGTGATCACTTGCTGGAGTCTTTTTGCTAGTATTCTATTTAAGATTTTTGTATCTATGTTCATTAAGGAGATGGTTCTGTAGTTTTCTTTCTTTGCTTTTAGTCTTCCTGGCTTTGGAATCAGTACCATATTAGTGTCATAAAAGGAATTTGGTAAAACTCTTTCTTTGCTTATTTTTTCAAATAGTTTGTAAAGCATTGGAATTAGTTGTTTTTAAATGTTTGATGAATCCATATGGACCTGAGGTTTTTTTCTTAGGGAGTACTTTGATGGCTTATTCAATGTATTTTTCTGAGAGGAGATTGTTTACATATTCTTTTTCTTCTTCTGCTAATGTGGGTAATTTGCATTTTTGTAAATATTCATTCATTTCACCTATCTTGTCATATTTATTGCCATATAAATGAGCAAAATAGTTCTTAATAATTACCTTAATTTCCTCTTCATTAGAGGTGAGGTCACCCTTTTCATCTTTGATACTGTTACTTTGGTTTTCTTCTTTCTTTTTTTTTAAATTGGATAAACCAGTACTTTATCTATTTTGTTTGTTTTTTCAAAGTACCAGCTCCTAGTCTTATTAGTTCATTAGTTCTTTTGCTTTCAATTTTGTTAATTGCTCCTTTGATTTTTATGATTTCTAATTTAGCCTTTATTTGGGGATTTTTAATTTCCTCTCTTTTAGTTTTTTAATTTGCATACCCAATTCATTTACCTCTTCCCTCTCTAATTTGTTGATATATGCTCTCAGGGATAAAAATTTTCCCCCAAATACTGCTTTGGCTCCATCTTATAGATTTTGATAAGCTGTTTCCTGATTGTCATTCTCTTCAATGAAATCAGTAATTGCTTCTTTGATTTGTTCTTTGACCAACCAGTTTTGAAGAATTAGATCATTTATTTTCCAATTAGTTTTAAATCTGTCTTACCACAAGCTTTTATTGATTATGATTTTTTTTTGCATTATGGTCTGAAAAAAATTGCATTTATTATTTCTGCTTTCCTACATTTGCTTGCAATGTTTTTTTGGCCTAGCACATAGTTAGTCTTTGTATATGTCCCATGTACTGCTGAAAAGAAGGTATATTCCTTTTTATTCCTATTTATTTTCCTCCAAATATCTCTTACCTCTAATTTTTCTAACATTTCATTCACTTCCCTTACATCTTTCTTATTTATTTTTTTGTTCAATTTTCTCCTTTAGAAATCTGACTGGTGTACCATTTGGTGCATATATGTTGAATATTGATATTCTTTGCTATTTATACTTCCTTTTTATCTCTTTTAATGAGATCTATTTTTGATTTAGCTTTGTCTGAGATCTTTATTGCTATTCCTGCCTTCTTTGTCTCAGTTGCAGCCCAGTAAATTGTGCTCCACCCTCTTACCTTTACTTTGTGTATATCTACCTACCTCAAGTGTGCTTCTTGTAAGACAACACATGGTTGGATTATAGTTTTTAAACCATTCTGCTATTCTCTTCCTTTTTATTGGTGAGTTCATACTATTCACATTCATAGTTATAATTACTATCTGTGTATTTCCCTCCATTTTGACTTCCTCCTTAGGTTCTGACTTTTCTCTTTTCCTCTTACCTTCCCCTCTGTGAAGGGTGAATCAAACTCTCTTTGTCTCTCAATTGGCAAGTTTTAAGTTAATCAATCAAAACCCTGAGTATCCCTACTTAATACCTTATCCTTCACTAAGTATGAGAATTAACAAATCACTTGCTAGAGTAGGTGACAACTCCAGAGGCCAATGCCCATCCCCTGAGCAGTGCTAGACAAATTGAAAAACTGCAATTGGTTCCCATAAAGTGGGAGAGTGACAGGAAGTGATGTTGATAAAACTGCTTTAAAAGGCTACTTTATGGTTTCAGTAAGGTTCTCTGCATTGGTGAGTGATAATGGAGGAGGATACTATTTCCCTGGATACTGTGGTGGTGAGTGGAGTGATTCCTTCCTTTGCTCTTCAAAGCAGAGACCTTTTCTGCTCATTGGTGCTTTGGTGGGACACTCTCTTCACCATGATTTCTAGTGAGATTCTTGGTGGTCTTAGCCTTGTGTGCACTGAAGGTTCATTGGCAGATTCTTCAGTGTCTCCTGGTTCTTTGGATTTCAGTTTCCTAATTAGGATTTTGGATTCTGGTGAAATTCTCTTTGATTCGCATTTGTGTCCTGGAGATATTAGGATTAAACTTAGAATATTTGTTGTTAGGCAGTACTTACTGTCTCTTTATCTATATTTTTCCACTTCCACTCTTTCCACCTACTTGTAAATGAAGTTGCTAAAAGTAATTTTGACTTAATCTGTGATATTTTACATATTTATTACATATTTACATATTTATGAAATATTTTACAATATTTATGGTGATCACAATATTACTTTAGAATTCTCACATTTAGCGTAAACCCTAAATTTAAATTCTTATACCTCCATTTTTTCACTTTTAGTAGGTTTCCAACCTTTCCCCTCCATCATGTTACTCCTCTTCCCAGTACCTCCCCTCTTATTGATTCTCCATTTACTATAGTGCCTTTTAAACTACCCCCCACTTTCTACCTCCCTTGTTTTGCTTCCCTCCCCACCAGCCTATTTATTTTCCTTCTACTTCTCTATAGGGCACAATACAATTCTCTGCCTCAATGGATCTGATTGTTCTTCCCTCTTTGAGTCAATTTCAATGCCAAGTAAAAATTAAGTATTGCCTGTGTCCAAATTTTTTCACCTTTCCATTGTATTGGTCTTCTTCCCCTGACCTCATGTGCTTCTTTATGAAATATAGATTTACCCCATTTTGTCTCTTTTCCCATTTTTCTTAGTATTTGGATGAAGGTTTCCTAATGTGTGTGTATGTATGTGTATATATATTTGTGTATATATATATTGTGTATATATATATATTATCCATTGTTTCCTTTAAATAATCATCATTTATTAAGCACATAAGTATATGAAAGGTTAGACTCAATTTAGGTGCTATTTCTAAGATGAAGAAATATATATATATATATATATATATTGGCTGGATTTTCTTTCAAGCCCTTGAAGAAAATTTCCATTTGTCCTATGAAGAGGTCAGAGTCAATGAGAGTTCTTTGCTCGTCTGTACCAGCTCATCCAGCCCAAACTTTATTAATTCCTCAACATAAAGAAAAGGTTTTTAAAAATATGATCAATATGCATATATTCAGCATAATTAGTGCTGGAAGGACTTTAGTTAAAGAGATTTGGGATTAATTAAGACACTTTGTTTACTTTCCCCATTAGGCACATGTATNTTTCTTTTCTAATTTTTCTTCAAATGCTCTCAATTAATTTAATTTATAAAAGCATTTAAAGTCTCTCTCTCTCTCTGCCCCTTCCCCCCCCTCTCTCTCTTTTTCTCTCTCCCTCTCTCTCTCTATCCCTCCCTCCCTCCCTCCCCCCCCCTTACTTCATCTGTTCCAAAAATTCTAGTTGAGTTTTTGCCCAGAATTTTTTCTTGGGGGCCTTGTTTATAGATGTTTTGGAGTCATTCTCTTCTGGGTTTGTTTCTTGAGCTTCCCTGCCACTGTAATTTATTGTATAGCTGTTTGTGGTGGATGTCTTTTTTTTTTCTCATACACCTGATTTGTGATGTTAAACTCTATGGTCTTTCTGGTGGGAAGATCTTGTTGCCACAATTTTGGAGTTTTGAATACTGTATTATTCCAGGATGTAAGGATCAACTTTCAATATTCCTAGAGTGTCTGATGCAGGACAAAGTACAATTATTGTCGGTTTGGTCTGATTTCTCTAAATTCTGATCTGGGTTTGGGTCTATGCCAGAGGAGACTGCTCCTGGACCTTATCTGTCATGTCCAGCTCTTCATGACCCTATTTGGGGTTTCCTTGGCAAAGATACTAGAGTGGTTTGTCATTTCCTTCTCCAGTTCATTTTACAGATGAGAAAACTGAAAAAAAACAGGGTTCAGTGACTTGCCCAGAGTCGCATACCTATTAAGTGTCTGAGATCAGAATTGAAGTGAGGTCTTCCTGATTCAGAACCTGAGATCTATCTACTGTGTCACTGCTACTTTACTTTTAAGCCGAACCCCCTCTGTTCTCAGGATACTGCATGGGACTTCTCTATCTAAAAACATCACTATATGTGCAGGCAGTCTGCAAGTTGGAACTAGATATGGATAGAAAAGCCATCAGATTATATTCATCCTCATCTTGTTGAAAGTGGGCTTTGAATTGGGACTTAAAGGATGCCAGGGAGGTCAGTATTTGTGGTAGAAGAAGCATAGCTCAGGCATAGGGAACAGTTAGAGAGAATGCCTGGAGCTGAGAGACCTTTTTGGGGGAACATCCAGGTCGCTGAATCTAAGGCCTAAGAAGAATGGAAAACTCAAACCTGGCTGGACAAATGATGCTCTCTGATTTTTTTCTGAATTTCCCAACCTTGATTGAAGCTGACACATTTTTATGACCTATTTAAAGGAGATTTTCAGAGGGGGATCCTAGCACATTGTGCCTACTACTCTGTCATCTGGACAAACTTCAAGCAAAGTTGAGCACAACTTCAACAAACAAAAGTTCAAGCAAACTTTAGTCATTTTTTTTTTAACCCTTACCTTCAGTCTTAGAATTTAATACTGTGTATTGGTTCTTTTTTTAACATTTTATTTAGTTAATTAATTTAGAATATTTTTCCATGGTTACAAAATGCATGATGTGTATTGGTTCTAAGACAAAGAGTAGTAAGGGCCAGGAAATGAGGGTTAAATGACTTGCCCAGGGTCACACAGCTAGGAAGTATCTGAGAGCATATTTGAATTTAGGACCTCCTGTCTCTAGGCCTGGCTCTCAATACACTGAATCACCCAGCTGCCCCCTTCAGTCATTCTTTTTTTTTTTTTTTTTAACCCTTGTACTTCGGTGTATTGTCTCATAGGTGGAAGATTGGTAAGGGTGGGCAATGGGGTCAAGTGACTTGCCCAGGGTCACACAGCTGGGAAGTGGCTGAGGCCGGGTTTGAACCTAGGACCTCCTGTTTCTAGGCCTGACTCTCACTCCACTGAGCTACCCAGCTGCCCCCCCTTCAGTCATTCTTAATAAAAACTGTAAGTAGAATGATATACTCTCCTTGCCCTTCTCTACTCAAAGGCGCATATGTCAATGTGAACTTTCTTAATATTGATTAGTTTCATATTGCCTTTTTCATGTACATTTTTAAAACGTCAAATCATGTAAGATGAAAAAGTATCTGCAAAGGAGGATGCAATTAGAAAGTTGAATTACAAGACATTGGGAACATGAGATTAGTAATAACTTTGGGAAACATGGAACAGGAAAGAAAAACCCAGTGAAATAGAAGATAGAGGAGGTATGAAGGCCAGAGATAGAATAGAGTCATCTTATCCTTTGAACTATAAATATTTCTGTATTAGGTTCCATAGATATTACAGAAGACATGGCTGGTTCTTAACTTTAGGTCAGAAAACACCCTCTTTCTAAGAAACACAACACTCGTTGCTTTATAATTTGGAACAAATTCTGATTTAGGAGGAAAAAAAAATCTTCCTAATCTGAAACAAAACAGCAGCAGTGTTTAGTGCTTTCTTGGTTGTCAACAAAATAGCAATGATTCAAATAATAATCAGCAGTATTCGTACAGTTCTGAGTAGTACATTTGCCAACTACGATTAAGAAGCTGTGTGAGCCTTGCTGATAAAATAACAATTTCTGTTTCCATATTTGAGAGAGACACAAGTGCCACTGGAGACGTATAATCTATACTTTCCAAGGAGATTTTTCTTCCTTTACTTTTCTAATGTTTGGTGTTCTGGTCTCTGTCCTCAGAGGTAGACTACATCTCTCCGATTATACTCTCCCTCTTTAACTGGTCAGCCCCCACAGAGTAACACAAATATTTCTTAAATCCACATTATTTAATACTAATAGGATAGTGTTATGGCCATTAGTAGGGGTAACTGGGTGGGAGATAGGAGCTTGAACATAATAAGAGGCAGAAAATGAAAGCAGGAAAAAAAAAAAGACAAAACTGAGTAGTAGCTATATAGAATCATTGTCTTGGCTTTTACAATATAGAAAATGATGCTCTGGGAAAGCCTGGTCTGTGTCATGTTTTTTTGCATTGCATGTACATCAGAGAAGCCCCTGGCTGCATTACCTGAATAGCAGTCTAGCTCACCCCATTCAACCAATCCTCAAGTGAGAAAGTAGACAAGATTGGCATTCCTGTCTGAATTGGTGGGAAGAATTCCTTTCTTTCTAGATTTTCTCTGCTCTCAAGGAGTAAAATCCATTGCCTGGGTGCTCTGAGATTCAGAAACTGCCTATTGCCAAGATTTAAATACCTAACCTTTCTAATGGCACTTGGGATTGAGCGATGGTTCTTGAGAGAGGCTATTAAGCCTCTTTGTCAGTTATGCTTAAATTTGGAGAGTAAGAAGGAGAGTATACATTGAATCCAGACTACCTTGCTTTGCTTGGTTCAGCATATTTTTCTTTTTAATGTCAACAATTAGAAATTACCATGAAGTGCTTCCCAATCAAAGGATATGTGTAGTTCCTGGCAAATTAAGGAGGTATTGGAAAAAATCTGAGCTGCTGCTGCTGCTGCTTCTTCTTCTTTTCCTCCTATATTTTGAAGAATTCCTTGGGCGTGCTTTTCCACCCTCTCCACCCCCAATTCTTAGCAATGCTTACAATAACAAACATACCTCTGCTTGACTTCTTTTAAACAATCTTATCAAAACAGCCTGGCATGGTGGGTCATTTGTTTATTGGAAAATGAATAATGCTCTCATCAATAAACTCTCTGAGAGAATGAGAATCAGTTACAAAGTGCCCAAATTGGCCCCAAGAATTATAGACCCAACCCAGCAATGCTCTAATATGTAAACAATAAGCAGAGGAATGAATTTCCTCAGTTCAACAAAACCTCCAGGTTTCAAAGGCTGAATTAAAGGATGATAAGCACCATGGAACCATGGTGTGGGATGAAGACTTTCAGGGGAGGAAGCCCACCTGGCTTGAGTAATTAAAAGCAGCCCAACTGGCTGGAATCGTGCTGATAAGGAGAACAAGGAGAAGCAGATACTGATACATGTGAATTCTAAGTGAGTTAATTGTATTATGATATTTTAAATACAAGTCTTCATTTGCATCCACAACTACATTTCAGATTCTGCAGAAATGGGTGTTAATAAGCCTCCTTGGGTTTGGCATCATATAAGGGATGTTTTACACGTTGTCTGAGCACTGTCAATACAGAATTACAAAAATCTATGTTGATTACCAGTAGAAATTAGAAAGTTAAAGTGATTCCCTTTGAACAAAATTGGAGCAAAGGTTGATATGTATTTTTTGGACTTCTCCCCACCTCCTCCCCACCTTCTTATTCTTCTAAGGTCATTCCAAATGTGTTCATTTTTCTTTTGCCTATTACTGTATCCTACTCTCTCTATGCAAATGAAAAATGCTACTATGAATGTCTACCCATTCTAAAGTTTGAAACACATATTGAACTCCAATCACTTGTGTTCTTACTTAATTCTTTTTGATTTCCCAGATATATAAATTTTGGGTAGGTCCTGGATTTCGCGCTGTTTTCTTGAGCAAGGTCTTCAAAGAAAGACAATCACCTGCATTAAAAGGCTGTAGCCTTCTAGATCTCCAAATATATGTTTCTCAAACATTTTCTCTCAATTTTGTTTTGACTAGGAATAGAGAAAGCGAGGTCCTAGCTGAGGTACTTCATAGCTGGTGGGTGACAACAGAGGCTTGTCAAAAGCTTTAAGCAAGCACATGGAGATCCTAGGAAGAAGAAAAAAAAACTGCAATTACAGAAAATTATATGCCAAAGAAAATGTATTTCTTTTTATTTCAAAACTTCAGGGAAATGTTTTATGTTTTCTTAGAATTTCAGGTACTATAGTGAAATAATGTGGAAAATGTAATAGCGAGCAGATTTCTGAATTCATTACAGGATCCAGAATGGTTGCTACTATGGTAAGATGGTCATTAAAATGCAGCTATCTTTTTTTTTTTTTTAAAAAAACTGAACTTCTCAACAGGATGGAAATTATAAATTATCCCCTTTTGTTTGGAAGTGGGGGGAAGCAAGAATGATTTAGACAAAAAATAAATTTAAATTCAGTGCAGAGTCTTGTTCCCCTAAAGATCACTCTCTCATATTCTCACTGATATTTAGATCTGATTGAAGATTTCTACCAACAACTATTCATGAATCTGAGCTCTGACAGGTTAGAGGTTGGCAGGTCTTCACATAGGGGGATTGTCTTTAGAAATGCCTTCCCCTTATGAACTAAGAGAGAACAAGTTGGTTGGCCTTCAGGCCTAGATTTTGAGGTCAAGCTTTTGCTAAAGTTCAGCAGCTAAGAGCGAAATCACTGATTACTATTAATAATTTGTTTTCTGATATTTCTATCATGAACATATACTCAGAGGCCATGGGGAGCATTTCATAAATTAGAACAAATGAATAAAAATATGTAAAGCTAGTTTTAGCAATTTTCAAAGTGCTAAGGTGTTTGTTATGTTTTATATCAGCATAATTGTACACATTCTCTGTGAACTCTGAAACACAAAGTAAGCAATAAAAATAAGTCAGATTTCTATGTACTCCATTTCTTTAATTTTCAGATACAATTTTTCACAAGAGCGATAGAATAACTGGGTTAGAAGCAGCCTCAATAACCCTCCAATCCCTTCCCATATCTAAAAGTAAATTCTCTCTACAACATGGTTAAAAAATGGCCATCCTAGCTCTGCTTGAAAATCTCCAAAGAGGCATAATCTACTACCATTTAGAGGCAGGTCATTCCACTTTTGAAAAACTCAAATTGTTATCAAAGTATCAGGTATACATTTGAAACTTCTCAATGCCCCTAGTTCTACCCTTTAGGGGCAATAAACAGAAGAGGTCTAATCCCTCTTCAATGTCACAAGTCTTTAAAAACTTGAGGACAGCAATCCTGTCTCCTCTAACCTAATCTTCCCCAGGCTAAGCATTCCCATTTTCTTTTGATTGATTCTTATATGTTATGAACTTGAGCTTCTGTACAATTCTGGTTTGCCTCCTATATATGGACAATCTTTAGCTTATCAATGTCCTTTCTAAAATGTGTTGCCCCTTTAACATAACATTCCAGATTTTCGATGAACATGACAGAATAAAGTGGTTTGCTTCATTAATATGAATGCTATGATTTCTCTTCATGTAGTCTAGTCACCTTGGCTTTCTTAATTGACATATCACTTCGTTAGCTAATTTTAAAATTGGAATCAATTAAAATTTCCAGAACTTTTTCTGATAAAATGATGTATATCAGCACTTTGTCCATTGCTTCTTCTTGAACTTACAAAGTTGATTTTTGGATCTGAATGTAAGGTCTTATATTTGTCTCCATTACATTTTATCTTATTTGATTAAACCAGTGTTCTAAACTGACAATGAGATTTTAGATCTTGATTTGATTATCTAATAGCTATTCCTCCTCATGTTTTTTTGGTAGTTATAAATGACACATACATCTTTATCCAAGTCATAGATAAAATGTTAAGCAACACAGAGTCAAGTACACCAAACACATCACTGGAGAACTTTCTTCAATATGACATGGAATCATTAATGAACACTAGTCTTTATTTTTCCTGTCTTGTCCAACAGAATAAATGCTTTACCAAAGCCTAAGCAAACACCATCTATAGTCTTCATTTTCTTGATCTGACAATTCTATAATCCTATCAGAAATAGGAAATAAGATTAGTCTTGCTAGACCTTTTGTTGATAAATCCATGTTGACTTTTCCTAAGCATCACTTCTTTTCTATGTGATCAATGGCCACCTCCAATAATAAGGCCTATAATCTGGTCAGGAACTGAAGCCAATGTCACAGACATTGTAGAATTCAATATCTTCCCTTTTGAAAAAATGAGACAAAATTTATTCTTCTCAATCTTTCAGTATCTCAATATTTCTTTACAGCATATGTAGAAATAGTTAATCTGGGTCAGGCAACTTGAATTCATCATGAAAGATCCAATACCCTTTTTAATTCCTTCCATTTCAGAGATCATCATCCTTAGAAGAGAAAGTTTTCTTCCTTCTCTGTTTTCATTAATGGAGAAGTAACCATTCTGCCTTAAAAACTGTGATAAAGAAAGAAATTTAGGAGTAGTCAGTTATGTATCATAGACTTTTCCCCTATGATCTCTTTGGGGTACAAACCCAGCAATGCTATGGCTGGATTGAAGGGCAGGCAGTTTTTTAGAGTTCTTTTGGCATCGTTCCAAATTGCCGTCCAGAATGGCTGGATCAGTTCACAACTCCACCAGCAATGCTTTAATGTCCCAGTTTTGCCACATCCCCTCCAACATTCATTACTCTCCCCTGCTATCATTTTAACCAATCTACTAGGTGTGAGGTGATACCTCAGAGTTGTTTTGCTTTACATTTCTGTAATCATTAGAGGTTTAGAATACCTTCTCATGTGCTTATTGATAGTTTTGATTTCTTTATCCTAAAATTGCCTAATCATGTCCCTTGCCCATTGTTCTTTTGGGGAATGGCTTTGTTTTTTGTACAATTGATTTAGCTCCTATGTTTGAGTAATTAGACCTCTGTCAGAGTTTTTTGTTATAAAGATTTTTTCCCAGTTTGTTGTTTCCCTTCTGATTTTAGTTGCATTGCTTTTGTTTGTACAAAACCTTTTTAATTTAATGTAATCAAAATTAATTATTTTACATTTTGTAATTTTTTCTAACTCTTGCTTGGTTTTAAAATCTTTCCTTTCCCAGAGATCTGACAAGTATACTATTCTCTGTTTGCTTAATTTGCTTATAGTTTCCTTCTTTATATTCCAGTCATTCACCCACTCTGAATTTATCTTGATGTAGGAAAAGACATGCACAAAAATATTTATAGCCAAGCTTTTTGTGGTGACAAAAAACTGGAAAATGAGGGGATGCCTGTCAATTGGGCAATGGCTGAACAAATTGTGGTATCTGCTGGTAATGGAATAATATTGTGCTCAAATGAATAGTAAATTGGAGGAATTCTATATGAACTGGAAAGACCTCCAGGAATTGATGCCGAGTGAAAGGAGCAGAACCAGGAGAACATTGTACACAGAGATGGATACGCTGTGGTAAAATTGAGTATAATGGACTTCTGTACTAGCAGCAATGCAATGACCCAGGACAATTCTGAGGGATTTATGGAAAAGAAAGCTATCCACACTCAGAGAGAACTACAGGAATGGAAACACAGAAGAAAAACAACTGCTTGAACACATGGGTTGATGCAGACACAATTTGGATGTAGGTCTTGATCTATGACACATGAAGATACCAGTGGAAATGCACATCGGCTACTGGGGTTAGGGGGGCAGGGGGAGAGAAAGAAAGAACATTAATCATGTAACCATGGGAAAAACTTTTCTAAAAAATGAAAAAAAATTATAATTTATAGACTTTTGAAGAAAAAAGTATCAGAAGGTTCAGAGATAGCAGAGATGGTTAAAAGCCTATAGGGGAAGGAATTCTAAAAGATATAATAAATTCCCAAGAATCAAGAATGAAATTCTAAAAAGAAAAAGAAGAAATAGTTTTGAAAAAGGAAAAATGGAATTTTCTAGAGTCCAATTTATTTGCATAAGATACACCATACTAACTTGGATTTATTTTAAAGATCTATAGAAGAGAGAAGGAAAAGGGGGTAAGAGAGGATTAATAAAAAGAATATAATGGTCCTACAAAAAAAGTTGTATCAACTCAAATAGAAATGGGGTCACAAATTTGTACATGAGGATCTCTAAAGGACACATTGACTTAGGAAACCACTTATTAACATTATCTATGCTCTATTATGTTTTTATTTATTTTGTTGAAAATATCTTAATTGCTTTTTTATTTTGTTTTCCCATTTGGGGGCACTGCCTTGTGTTTGACACCTAAATTGTAAAAGACTTGTTTGATGGGTTAAAATTACCACAGTATTGTTTTTGTTCCTCTACTTTTGCTGATTTTTACGGAAATGCAAGGCTATAGCTTATTTCTCCCTACCCTACATTTTCCCAATTCTTAATATGATATATAGTCTTTGTTTTTTTTTATTCCACAAACTCCCAATGATATTCATATTGCTGAATTTTTCTATTTGCCTTAGTACCTTTGGTTTGTTTTGATTATTCTCCATTTTTATGTGTTTGTGTATAGATATCTGATTAAGTGTTTTACTGCTAAATTCTTTCCTGGATTTTGTGTCTTATAAACTTTTGAATGAACTTTTAGTCATTGAAAATTAATGACTATTGTAAGACACTCTTAGAAAAACAAGAGGTAAAATCGAATTAGGTGAATTTTGTAAGATCTAACATGATTTCTTTTTCCTATTTCCTTTTATTACACTGTCAATAAATCACTCCATTACACGTCTCAGCATAATTCATCATAATAAATAGAGAATTTCTCTTTTGAACTCATTGTTATTCTTGATAAGACTTTGCTCTTACTCCCTGGTATGTGTCTTAATTTATGAATTCTGGAGAGATCTTTGTTTGCCAAACTTTTTAACCCTGTTTTGCTCTCATTAAAATAAAATTCTTTGGTGGATTCTTCCAGATCTGGCAATGTTTCATATTTTTTCTTTTCATCAAGAAAGATAATTTCAAAGAATTTTAAAGATGATAAAATAAATTATCCATAGTTTGTAAAGTGTTTTACTAGAAAGCAACCATGAAAATAAACATTGGCTAACATGCTCTGGGCATTATAGAAATCAGTGCTATTTTAATGCGAATCAGTTTATCAGGCCTAAAATAATTGTGATACTCTCTTTTTTATTTTTCCTTTTATTTGATTTTTATAGGATTTTTAAATGTAGAACTCCATGTCTTTTTTTACAAAAATATAATATTCTTTTACCAGTGCAGATAAGTATGAAAGGAGAACAGAGAGAAAAGGTGGTGTGGTACATTGTAAAGAGCAATGAATTTGAGGTAAGAAAGCATAGATTAAATTTCTGCTTCTGTCTCTTCCTTTGGCCTCAGTTTCCTTATTAATCCAGGGAGAGAGTAGGAGTAAATTGTCTCTAAGGTTCCAACTATCTCTGAATTTAGTAGTTAGGCTCACAGAAAACTGTGCTAACTTTGGGGTCCCCTTTGACCTTCAAGTAGAGACTTGAACTTCTGATTAACAGTAGGAAGCATGAGTGCTGAAGTATTGATCAGATAAAAAGAAAAGTATGTGGCAACATCTATACAATTATGCAAAATTCAAGAGTGTGTTAGTGAGGAAACATATGAATATTATAATTTAATCACATATCTTTCCTTTATTCTTTTTCATTAATTCTCTTCACTTTTTGTCTGTTCCAGACTTTCATTCTTTTATTTGTGGTTTTTTATACTTATTTATTCCTTCTTTAGGCTCTGTATTAATCGTAGCATTGTAGCTTCTAAGATATCTATATTGATTTTTCTTTTCTAAGCAATATTTTTTGTATCATTGCCTTGTAGATCTTTTTTTCCCTGTTTTGCTTAATTCTTCAAAATGTCAGTTACTTCTTTAGAAAATAGAGAAGATAGCAGAAATTTTCCTGCATCCCTTCCTTTCAAGTTCATTATTACTCCATCACTTTATCCATGTTCATATCTTCTCCACTCTCATTTGCCAATGAATCTTCTCTTTGGATCCCTGCCTACCCTTGCCTTCATGATGTTGGTTGTTCCCAGGAGCTCTCAATCTCCTTCTGAGGCAGGATGCTGTCCATGTAAGCATGATACTCTCTCAGATGGAGTATTCTCTCCAGGCATTAAATTTGAAAAGCTTATGCTCATTGTAAGCCTTATGTTCCAATGTAGAATACCTCTCTCCCTCCATGGGAGTGTTTTTCAGCTGGAACCCTTCCAGCCACTTATTTGAGATTTCCTCTTTTTTTGAGATACCTCAGTGAGAGCCTTGAGAAATGGCAACTGGATCTAAGGTAATTGTTGGAATCAAGAAGGAAAAAAAACTTAATTGTCAATGAATTAAATTGAATTGGTGGGGAAAAGCCTTTCATTAAGATGTACCCATGGTGAAAGGTAACCTTGACAAAATGTGGATGGGACACAATTAGCTGTTTTTTTTAATTAAAGAAAATAATTTAAAATGTTTATCTTCTATTATTTCCAGATTACATGTAGGCACAATTTTAATAATAATTTTCTAACATTTTGTGATTCATGTCCTCACACTCTTTCCCACCTCTGCCTTCTTCCTGAGATGGCTAGTAATATGATATAAATTGTACATGTGTTACCATGCAATATATATTTCCATGTTCATCATGTTGTAAAAGAAAACAGTATTTTATACTAGAAAAACATTCATGAAGGAAATAATGTGAGGAATGTTATGCTTCAATCTGAATTCAAACTTCATTGGTTTCTTCTATGATGGTGAATAGAATAAATAATGGCAAGGTTTTTGTTGTTGTTTGTTTAGCTATCAAATTTTTATTTTCTTATTCACTGAGGTAATATATCAAAATGTATTTGAATATATCAAAGAACAGTAACAGAAAATCAAAAATATTAAATATAATTTTATTTATTGTGTACTTTATTTGGTAATGTATAGACTACTATATTGTCCTATTTAAACAATAATGATGCTTAACATTTAAATAATGCTTTAATGTTTAAAAAGTACTTTATGTATATTCTTTCATATTTTTGTGGATAAAATTTGACCCAAATAAATAACTTTCTTAGTCTAATATAAAATACTTAAATGGTGAAGTTAACATTAATGACCTCTTTTAAGCAGGCCACACCCTTTGGGTTTCCTTTTTCAGCACCCACTGATGGATTTCTGTCAATCCTTCCACACTTTTGCCTGGTTTCCTCCTGGCTAATGACAAGTATTTGAAAGATGACTTAGGGTTAGAGGAACAGTCTTTTAAAATGGAACAAAGCAAAGTTAAATAAACCATTGGAGAATCTAATGTTCCCTTGACGTAGGCCCAATAAATATTATGCTCAAACTAATGAAATAAATCACCTTCACAATTCTTTTTCTCTCTAGATTTAGGACAACCTCTTAAGATCTCCATATTTTCAAGACTTCTGTAGGTAACAATAATAGTAATAACTAGATATTTTCTAAGCATAATACATCATTTATGTAAAAGATCCTCAGGAGAGTAAAATGCATGACTCATAAGAGGGAAATGAGGAATATAGAAAAATCTTATAAGCACTCACAAGATGGCAAATGACAATTCAACTTAGAGCTATACTTTGTAGGTCTTTGGTCTCTTCTTTTAAAAATTGGTGAGGATTTCAATTATGTAGAATACACCTATGAATATCAACACAATTAAATCCTTCCTAGTTAAGGGAGGAAAAACTTCTAGTTCAATTGCTTTAGGAGACAAATGGTTCTATTACCATGAGTCATGGTTATGGGAACTGTGCTGGCTTTTAGTTCATAGAAAGTGAGAGCTAAAAACTCTCCTAGAATGAGAATGATGAAGCTGCCACCGTGTCCTTACATCATTACCTTACCTTAGGCACAGGCAAAGGTACTTCTTCCTCTCCTTCTCCCTTTCCTTTCACTTCTCCACTCTGACTCTTCTTTTCCTACAAGACAATAGATCCATTAACACCCCCAACTCAACTGATCCTTTAAGGGTTTGAGGCTCTTTGTCTTCTGTTGTTTTTTTTTTTCCCTCTCAAGATGTGTAAAAGGCCTAGTTGGAAGGAGAAAATATATAGAAAAAAATATATATAAACTACTGAGGGAAATGGCATCCTAGAGCTGTTTTCTTTAGGAATTGAAGATATGTTTATATACTATCCCCCTCAACCCAAACCCTTTCCCTTTTTTTCTTGGAATCAGAACTAAGTACAGGATTAAAGACAGGAGAGCTGTATAAGCCAGGAAACTGGGATCAAATGATTTGCTCAGGGCCAAGGAGATAGGAGGTATCTGAGACTGGATTGGAATCCAGGCTGTTCTGTCTCTAGGCCTGCCTCTCTATCCACTGAACCATCTAGCTGCCCCTTATATGCTATTAATTCTGAAGTTATATTTTTTGTTTTTATAAGTAAAGTTGTTATCATTGCATTTTTTAAACACTAATATCTCCTTCACTAGGTAGCATGTTTGCTCCAAAATACTTATTTAGGTACAGAATTCCAATTTCATTTTTATTGTCAAGATCATATTTAATTGGCATATGATGAATATTAGAAGTAACATAAAACTTATATAGCACTGGAGTACCTATCTTTGGAAAAGTCTTTCTTCTAAGCCATTAAAAAATAAAACTATTATTTATTCTACTAGATTTCTTTCATGGTTTCTAGTAGAAACAATTCACTTTAAGATATTTGCAGTAGAAAGGTGGTAGTGAGGATGTGGCATCAGGAAACTAAATGGATCAGGTATGCATCTCTTCCTCCAGGTAAGGGTTGTTTCTTAAGTGATTTGATTCCTGAAGAAAGAAAGAATGCTAAGACATGAATTCTTGGACTCTTTTTGTTAAGCAAAAGTCAGGAATTTATTCAATACAGTTGTGGGATGTGGTTTATTTCTTAAAGAAACATGAAAAAAAACTGAATCTTTCTAAGGGATCAGGATATCCTCTTTAACTTAATAAAAAAAAGTTCCAATGTTTATTTTATTACTTTGAGGATGTTGAATATATGAAATTTATGGAAACTTAAAATGCTATTGACATTTCTAAATCTTTGTGGAAAGTGGCTGCATTTAATTTTGTTTTCCTGTTACACTTAAATAAAATTTTAATAACCAATATTCTTTATGTAATTAAGATCATTTAATATTATTTCATTGAAATGGATAATTTAAGCAACTGTAGAGATTATCTTGAATCATAAAAACAGTGATAACAGTGATTTTCAGAAAGTAGCTGCTTAATACATTTTTGTGGAATTAAATAGTTTAAAATATCCAGATAGTTATTGGCAAAACATTTGGGCTGTATCTATAGGAAACTCTTAATTTCATGCCTTATCATATTTTAAAAGCTGCTCTACTTTTTCTACTTATCCCTCTTAATTCCTATTTATAGAAGTCAAACCATTGCTAGGGGTGAGCTTGTTTTTAATAGTATTAGATTATAGATACATTCTTATTGGTTTAGTCTCAGTTTTCATCTTATAAGTTATGATATCAGAGCATTTTCTTGACCCCAATTCAATTCAATTTAAGTAAACAAGAATTTATTAAGTGTTTTAAGTATATACTTGTAAGGTAATGTTTTTGTGAGTAACACTAAGAATTTGGAAAGACCAGATATAGTGGGTTGTACATAAGTGGAGTTTTAAAGACAGTTGAGTTTCCAAGAGTCAGAAGTGATAAGGAGAGAAAATATTACAGGCATGGGGTATATATACAACATGGTAGCAAAAGATAGAAAATCATGTATGAGAAATAGTAAGTGAAGTCCATTTGGCTAAAACATAGTATTTGAAAGGTAGTACGGTAATATGAAATAAGCATATCAGAACAATTTGTTCTATATCATATCCATTCATGAAGCTGCAGCTTATCAAACAAGACTTTAATTCTGGATCTATTCCTTTATTTAGCTATTTGGAGGTTTGCCACTATAAAAGGCAATGCCATAAATCCTATATTAAAGATGCTTTAAAATAGTTGATGAGTGAATAAAGACATTTAACAATATTTAAATTAAATTTTGAAATACTGCCCTTTTAATGATGGACTTTATGTATTGGTGTAGCCAATATGCCCTACAACTTAATTATCTTGGCATGGTATCAGCACATAGGATAAAATGAAAGCTTTTATTTGTCTTTTTCTCCAGAAATTTGAAGAATTAAAGGACTTAAATTCACTAATTTATTTAACAATCATGAGAGATATGAAAAGATAATTAAGAAACTGAACCCACCTTTAATTAGAGGAGAAATGCTACATACAGAAGGCAAGTCCATCCATAGAAATGGCTTGATGTGGAGTTAGGTGGAATGGTTAGAACAATGTAACTGACTTTTAAAATATAACAAGATAGGTAAGAAAAGGAGAGCTTCAAATAGATAGAACCCAAAGACATAGATATCATTTATCTGGATTTTTAAAGCAATTTAAACTAACCAAATAAAAATGTATAATTCATGTGTTTAACATAAATGCATATTATATTACTAAAAAGGATATATTATATGATAAAAATAAAAATTAAAAGTGGTACAAAGTAATATTCAGGTTCTAAGGAAGAAATAGTTTTCATTAGAGTATCAGAGAAGTTTTTATAGAGTACGTAACATGTCAGCAAGGCTTGTCCATGCATGCTTGCTATACCAAGTTCTTTCGAGAGTATAAAAGTCCCCTAAGTTCTGTCACTCTTTGGAGAATCATCTTGTGTGGTGCATTCTCATGGAGATATTATTCCCAGAATCCCAGAGCTCTTGGAGTTGTGTGATTTTTAGGAGCTTGACTCTGTGTGAAGGCTGAATATTGAACACTATCTCTTTCCTGATTAAAAACAAGATTTTTCTGACTACTTTAGTAGTTCCGTGTTTTTTCCAAGTTCACAAAGGACTTCCCCAAAAGGTAGTGGAGATATTTGTATACCACTTGTCAGCTATGCTATAAAGGGCATTCCTGGTCAGGTATCTCTTTGAAAAGTATATAGCTTCTGACTTGTCTCCTCCAGTTCGTAGATTCTGGAATTCTATTCCTGATCTTTTAACCATGAACCAACTGCTGTCTTTCCTGGATATTGACCCAGTTTTTTAATTTTTATTTTAATTGTTTTTGGGAATGTCTTAAAGGAAATTAAGCTATAGGATGATATATTGAACTAGCCACTGTCTAAAGGCCCTTTCCAGTCCTTAGATTCTAGGTTAACAAGTGTTTATGAAAATTTTAGTTATTGGAAGGTATCAAAGAATGTCACAACTGGAAGGAATATTTTATCCACACCACAAATGTAAAAAATGAGGAAACCAAGGTCAAGAGAGATGAAATATCTTCCCCAAGGTCAAACATGGAGCAAGTAGAAGATTCACAGGTGAATCTAGGGCTTCTAATTCCAAATACAGTTTTACTGTTGTTATGACACACTGCTTCCTCATTCTTTTATTCTTTGCTAAATGATAACGTAGCTAAACGCACAAACCATATTTTTTGGAAGACATATCATCTATGTGTTTATTTTTTAAATTTTTAAATTTTTATTTTGAATATTTTCCCATAGTTACATATTTCATGTTCTTTCCTTCTCCCCCAAACTCCCCTAACCCCCCTGAGCCAATGCACAATTCTACTGGGTTTTACATGATCATTGATCAAGACCTAATTCCATATTATTGATAGTCGGACTAGAGTTATCCTTTAGTGTCTACATCCCCAATAATATCCCCATCAGACCATGTGTTCAAGCAGTTGTTTTTCTTCTGTGTTTCTCCTCCCACAGTTCTTCCTCTGAATGTGGCTAGTTTTCTTTCTTACATCTATGTGTTTAGAACAAAAGTTAATTTTGATTTGAGCCCTGGAGATAAATCTCCATTAATTTAAGCATGGTTATACAGATTATAAAGACAACAATGCAACTTAGTCTGCTGGCACTATGGCATATCCTGATTTTAAATTTTAGCATTTTCCTTATTTTGTCATCATCCACCTCTACAAAAGTTTTACCCTGATGCCTTATGTTACACAGAAGTGACTCTCTCATATGCCAGTATGGTACAAACTCTGGTAGGTCCTACCTATTGGGAAAGCTTTTGAAGATGGATCCAGAGACCATTATTTAAAGACTCATAATTTAGCTAAAATCCAACAGGCTGGTCACTACCCTGGCTACAAGGTTTCAGTCCCAGCAATTTAAAAAGATTGTATACGTCCTGAGGCATAAAGGCAGTTCAGCTTCATCAGTGGAGGAATTATCCACATCATTATCATATAGACATTCAAGGAAACATTCTTATCCACTTGAAGCTCCATTTTTTTTTTCCAGTTCCTAGTTCTTTCCATAGCGATATTAAAATTCTTTCATCCCTCCACCGTTTTGCCCTCTGGCATTTTATACCAGCTGCTTGCCTCACTTGTTCATGAGCTGCAGGTTACAAAAGAGAGTAGCACTGAGCTGGGGGAGAAGGGGTCAGGAGGGGAAGAGTGGGAATAAGTTGAAATGCAGTGATCAGAACACACATTTTATTCATGTGCTTCAAGTACTCGGAAAATTTTTTGAGGAACTATTTTTTTTTTCAGAGTGATAAAAATGAAATTGCTGGCACATAACCTTTAATTATACCAGGACCTTGGTAATCATAGGACACAGAATGGGACATTTATCTTTTAATCTATGAGACTGTTTATCATTAGATGCCTTTTTAGAACTGATAACCTTAAGGGATCTTCAAACACTTTGTGGATCTTGATACATCCTGGTACTATGTATGGAAGGAAATGTAAAGTGAATCTTTGATTTTTTTTTTTTATGTCTTGCCATATGATACTTTATTCCAATCTAACTTTCGGGCAGACAGGACCAGAAGGGAAGAGGAGAAAGGTAATTGACCCCTTATCCACATTGTTTTGTTTGGTGAGGTTGTACCACATTGACCTTGTGAGGTTTACAGTAAAGGCAGAGCAGAGGTCTGGAGTTGAGGGACTAACAGTGTTGGGATCAAAGGCCTAATTGTCTGTTTTCTAGAAGTTAGGGTTATTGGCAGCTGCCATTATACCATCCAGGCTGCTGTCACCCAGCACAGCCAACCAGCATGCACTAATTGCAGTGGCCTTTTCATCAAGTAAGATCATCCTGCTAACCACAAAGAGCTGTCTCTCCATTAGCACAGACAGTAGCTCCCTAGATCAGCTGGGCTACTTGAGTATGATTGGACTGTCATATTGTTATGATTTGTTCAAGTTTAGAGCATTTAGCAGATACCCTTTGCACCTCTCTTTGTACCTGAATACTATAACCTGACTGCCCCTATCATTTAAGAGGGTACTATAGCTTTTCAAAGTTCAGCAGCGCACAATTGCAGGCAGGCAACTGGTCTCTGACAAGAGATCAATACTGTCCTTCCAAATGCTGGAGTCAAGCTGCTGGGTCTGTCAGAGGGATGTGTGCTGTAATTGGATCAGGGATACTGCGAGTCATCTGAGTTTCCCCTTCAGCACTGTCACAGCTGTCAGATGTCATCCCTTTGTACAGCTGTCACTGCGGGAGGGTTGGGGCTCTTTTTCCGTTCTAACCCAATGCAAATGTCCACTTAGCAGATGAATATTGAAGATATTAGACACTTCTTTATGCCTTTATGCAAAATAAAGATCTGTGTCATCTGTGAATTTCATGGAAATAAGTTGCAATTTATTCACTGTGAGAAAAGTGAAGTGAAGCCTGTAAAAATGAGAAATTATTTGGTTCAGGCTATTAAAAAAAGGAATATTTTATAGAATAAACAAAAAATATGCAGATATTTTTCTCAAGATGGAAAAACTATCAAGTACTTTCTATTAGTCCTGTACAGTCACCATATATTAGGTTAATCTTCTATGAAAATGTATTGCTTTCTATGTGTCCACATTCTCGGGAGGGGATGGGAATTAGTTTGAAGAGACTTTGACTCCTGAAAAAAAATCATTAAATGTTATTGAAAAATATAATCCCAATATCTGTTTTTAAAGTAGAGTATGATGAGATTTAAGAAACCTAGTTGTAATTAGTGTCAGGCCAAGAGCTTTTTGGCAAGGCCAATACACACAGACACACTGACACATACATACATATATATATATATATATATATGTATGTATGTATGTATGCAATAGGAACTAGGAAAGGTTAGACTAAAAATTGATAAAATATTTTAAATAACTAAATATATTTTTATCAAGAAGGAAAAAGGATCTATATCTACATACCAATATATTCACATTAGTTGAAAATGTTCAATGAAAGTATGTGTTAATCTTAGGCACTTTCTTCTTGCTTAGTATGAATTAGGAGGATAAAATACAAATCAGAAGAAATTTATATTTTCTAAACTTTACTGTTATCTTCTGTGATCCATTACATGTTATTGTATTCAAAGCAAAGGTTACTGATTAACTTCTAGAAATATCCATCATCATTAACAATGAAACAGGGTGGGTCTTACAGTAGTTAAGGAGAGGTCACCAAGCGTGGGCATGGCTGTTCCTTTCCTCTAACACCGGACCTTGCATATTACTGAGTTGGAATCCTTTCTTTTCTCTAGACTGTCACTGGAATAAAGAACAAATTTAATTGGCATTTTCACCATTTTCTTCTTGTCTCCCTGAGCTGATGTCAGTATCATTTTTTGGATCGCTGACAGGGTGATTTTTGATCTGGATGGCTGACTTCCTTTTTCTTGAGGTCTAGACCACACACCACCTTCTCTGTCAAACACACAGCTTGTGCAGGCCCCACTGACAGAGTAGCATGAACCTTATTTTCCAATATCTGACCTTAGCGTCCAGCCAACCACCATGGGACCAAATGGGCCAGCCCAAGAAATATCCAGACTTCCTGCCTCCATGTGGCATGATGAGGTGATCCCACCTCATTTGTTGTGTAGTGTGTTTGTACTCAGTATAAAATCAGTGTCTGCTAAAACAACAAAGGGCATAATAAAAACTCTTGGCTTCCCATTGGAAAGTACCCAAATATACTGCTCTCACTTAATAGGTAGATGTGTGTGCTCATTTATAACATGGCTTCTTATTTTGAAGAGATTTTAACATTTGATAATTATATAAGAAATAATGTTTTCTCCTTTGCCAACTTTAGTTATTTTTTTTTAAATCCTAACTATAGTGAACTGAAGTTGAAGATAGCAATTCCGGTACAATTAAAATGGACCAATTATATGAAATTAAGAAATATTTAGTAATCAAGCTTGTTTATCTATTTCTTTTATTATGGAGTTGTCTTCAGTAATAACTTAAGCAGAAATTCCCAAACAAATGAAAATAAAAGAAACAACCTAATTTTTTATTTAAGGTTATTCTTCTGTGATGAGAGCTGGGCAACTTTATATGCAACTCCAGTGACTAAAGTATGCACTTTCTTTTTTACATGGTTTATGGCTAATTACATGAGAGATCCAAAACAGTCTTTCTTACATTTGCATTAATAAGAGTGTCACATGATCCATACTGAAGCAGGAGTATACATCAAAGGTAGATTAAAGGTTGGTTAAGCATCAAACTATGTTCCATATGTAAATTTATAGCAATGATGTGCTGTGAAAAGATAGCTTACCCTCTATTTCTCTGCTACTAAATAAAATTAAAAATTCACAACTCTGGTTTATGGGATTTTAAATGAATTTGATCTCTCTTTTGGGCAGGGCAAATAAGTGTTTTGTGATGTATTATTTTATAAAAAAAAAAAGACCATCGTTCTGGCTCATTTAATTTTGCGAGTGAATGATCTAAGATTAACTACAGACTAGTCAGTGCAGTTTAAAAGCTGAAAGCAATTTCCAGCCATAGATGGTAATGCCACATTTAGTCCACAACCGAATGACTCTAAATGACTAAGCTGCAAGGTCTTTGTATATGACCACAGGGCCTGATAAAGCCATAGGAACACAGTACAGGCACAAAAATAGTTCCAATTTATTTGGTGCCATCACCTTAATGAGATTAATACAGACGTGTTCATGTGCCTAATTGGTGATTTTGTTTTAACTGGTAATGAAGGATTAAAACTTCAGGCAACAGGCTAGTGGCTGGAAAGGGGATTTGAGGGGAAAAAAGTTTTTAATTATAAAAGGCAGGCAGTGAAATAAACCTCTACAAAGTTAATAATGAATCCTTAAAAAAAAATCACATGAACTGATTAAAATGTGTACCCTAGATTGCTTTTGCCATTTTGCTGTTTTTCTGAAGTTGTGTGAAAGGTTGATTTCCTAAGCAATAAAGCAAACTGTTTCTACCTAACAATGGCCCCCTCTTGAAAATAGAAATATACGGAATGAAATTATCTAATGTAGACTATGAAAATAAAATAGCATCTTATTCCCACCAGTTCAATTGGCTGTACTATATTTACCATTTTGTCCTCTCTCCCTTCTTGCTTTCTTCCCTGCTTCTTCTTCCTTCCTTCCTTCCTTCCTTCCTTCCTTCCTTCCTTCCTTCCTTCCTTCCTTCCTTCCTTCCTTCCTTCCTTCCTTCCTTCCTCTCTCTCTTTTTTCCTTTTCTCTGTCTTATTTCTTTTTTTTTTTTAATAAGAAAACTAAGTAGTTTTTTTTTGCAGATTTGATCACTGGGTAGTTAGCTACAATATTGATTCTGCAGTTTCTATAGCAAACAATAGCATCTTTGGAGGTGAGTAACTTCGCCCATCCCTTGCAATGTTGCTGCCCCCCTCAAAGGCTAGTGGTGAC
Organism: Gracilinanus agilis; assembly: GCF_016433145.1. Taxonomy (NCBI): domain Eukaryota; kingdom Metazoa; phylum Chordata; class Mammalia; order Didelphimorphia; family Didelphidae; genus Gracilinanus; species Gracilinanus agilis. Next base: position 271,091,270 of record NC_058132.1, read on the forward strand.
CATTTAAATGCTAACACTATTAAACATGCTGCCAAAACACAAACACTCAGCCTAAGTCATTAAAATTTAATTATGAGGGGGCAGCTGAGCCCATTTTGAGTTTTGAGTCTGAGAAATCTTGGGGAAAAAAAAAGACTAAACAAATCACCCAACCTACCGTGTCCACAGCTACTTGCCATGGCCCAATTGGGCTCAATTTTAACAGAAATTCATGCTTTGTACTGACTCCTTCACCATTTTAGCTGAGTTTTAAGAGGTTTTCATTCCCCAAATGATCAAACTCAAGAAGGTTACTTAGATTGTAATCCATCCACCATACTATAACCATAACAAAATGGGCCACTGTAACATTTCCTGTGCCCCCCAAGTAGAACAGATTTAAATCTTGCATGCTAGTTGTCTACCCAGGACCTAAAGCATCATTGCTGTGATAGATAACATATTGACTTTTTCATACAGAGCAAATGGAAAAATAAAGGTGCTCCTTTCCCCCTCGATTAAAATCATATAAAAATGAAATATAAAAATATGTAGTTCCCTTCTCTAGGAAATGCTTGTTTGTCAGAAAGTTTGTGCCGCTCCAGTTCTGAGGTGTTTTTTTTTTTTTTATTACGGGGAGGGGGGGGAACCCTGAATTTGAGAACATATTTGGTCTTTGATGCTACGTTATAAACCACTTTAAAAGGACTCTGGGTAGTGATATTGTGCAGTGCAAGATGCTACCTTCCCAGAGAATGAAGACAGAAATATATTTTACATCTCTTGTCAGATTGAACTTTAAGACATCCTGACTGCTTTCTCTATAATTTAAACATCACAGCCAAAATGGCAACATGCTTTGTTCAGTTCCAGTTGTGTGGAGTTTTAGTGCTTCATTGATTCAGAGGAAGGCTGGAGCTGGCACAGAGAGTAGGGCGACTGAATCACACTTTCACTGCAGCATGTCAAACCATTATACTAGGGACCAGAATGTCACAGTGGTCTCAATGGTTCGTCAGCTGAAGGATATGGTTAACAAATGTAAAACCAAACTTCAGAGGAGCTGCTTTTCTGTGCTAAGTGATCTGTATTCCCTCTGAATTTACTTTCCCCTAACCCCGTGAAATTAACAGTACTTTCTGACATTCGACCCCCTGACCTCACATATAATAAGAATTTAAAAAGCACCATGCATGAGTGTGTCTCTGTAATGCAAAACTGGAAAAAATGACCATGTCACCGTTTTATTATACAAAACCTTCTCAATCTCCATTGCATGCTTCATATATGAGTGCTCAGTTTAAAGTTATTATAAAGAAAAACACAGTTTTAAGAGTAATAATTCACTGTTCATGACTTTTATAGACAATAAATTGTAGCAAATACATATTGCTACCAAAAAGCTTTGTACTCCATTAATGCAGATATTTACCAAGATAAGTGTTAAAAAATAGTCGTCTGGAAGACTATGATGGTTCAAAGGAAGGAGCTTCCAGGGAGCTGGTTGCCAGGGGTGCAAGTGCATGCACAATGTGTAGGTCTCAAGGTTTAAGAGGCAGAAGCAGAAAAGTGTTATGTGGAAATGATTTTGCAGTTATCAGGCTCAGGGGATGACAGCATACAAGAGGAAGAACAAGGTGCTATGTGGCTTTTTCTTCACTGTGAAGTAAAGATTGGCAGCTGGAAGTAAGGCTTACAGGCAGACCTGCACACAGGACCTCTTCACCCAGGACTCATAATCACTACTCAAAGGAAAACGCATTTACCAGTAAAAAGCGGCTGTAGCCATCAGAAGTGTGCTTAAAACACCACTTAAATATCACTTTATACGCTATTACTTGCAAACTGTGGCTTGGTATTAAATTATACTTGCATAGGCTTTTGCTTAGGTGCTGATAATGCTTTTGAGGTTGCATTGGTGAAGAAGAATTTAGGCTTCTTTATAAGAGACGTGACCAGAATTTCCCATCCTGCTGACAGTGACAGGGTGAAAAATTGCAGAACTGTACTTTCTTTCCCCATATAGATTGTAATTTTAATTGTCATTGTGGCCCTTCTGTTTTAATTATGGGACTTCTTTGATATATACCAGGACATCGTATTGAATGAAAATATGGTGCTATAATAGTCTCTTTATAATTAATGACCACATGTAGATCTTGGTGCATAAAAGGAAAGGAATAAATGAACAATTTATTTAACTAGGTTTTGGATTTCTTTCTGTCTTCCAGTGAATATAAAATGATCCTGGGGCTTCTGAGGATGTTTGATGTAAGAACTGCACTGAATATCTAATAAAACTACATTGGTATAGATTACAAAACACATCGTATGCCTTTATTTTTAAATGCCCCCACTAAAATGGTCAATTTTTATCTATTTGCAATAGGATCCTTGCAGCATTTTAGCTTTTTAGCTTTGGAAACAAATTCTTTCCTCCCTCCGACCCCCCTCTCTTCCCCCGCACATTTTCCAAACAGATATATTTTTATTGTGTCCTTTTGAGCAGATTTTTACTTGGGTTCTGTCATTTCACAGGTAAAGGGGAGTATTCAATAAGGAGCTCTTTGAAACTTGATTTATCTACTCATTTCAAGCTGCAAATAAAAATTCTCCCTGAACTTTGGATTTCAAAATAGTATGGATTTCTGTTGCCTTAGTCTCTGATGAAGGAATTAATTTTTCTAGGCTCCTCTTAAAGAGGACCTATTTTCCCCCGGATCAAAATCGCGAGGCTCGTCCCCTCGGCAATTCAGATCTGCTCTAAGAGACAGTGAAGGAAAAAGCCAGGAAGAGGCAGCGAGGGCTTAATTTTTGTTCTTGAACTCTCACTGAGAGCTTTCCCCATATAGAAACCTGCTGACTTCTAAACACGCCGGGCTCATATACATTTCAGCAGAGTGCAAACCTCTGTGGGTTTCTGAAAAGCAGACCTATTTGTCCAGTGTCTGTCACTGGAAAACTAGAAAATGTACCCTGACAAGCTTCTGCTAATTTTATCGTGGCACGGAGTAGTGTGCATACATCCTGTATAGTATGAGTGCAGTTCAATTGCAGAGCACGATAAAATTGGATCGGCAGAGACAGGGACTACCCTGGGGTCAGCTGTGACCATGCCACTTCGATGTGATGTCTAGTTGGGGTGATGGTGTGTAAATAAACGTAGAGAATTGCAAATCTTGTCATGGCCACGCAGAACAGCTCAAGCATTTAAAGATGGTTGCCCGCAAACCTAACTGGAAGGTGGTTGCTCTGTGTGGTGGCTGGAGAAAAACTCCATTCTTCGCCGGAGTCTTCTCCTTCTTGACATATCTGAAAGCATTGACCCAGCACTTCACTGCTGAAGGGATTAATCACTAAATTGTTTTTTCATGTTCATGGAAAGTAAAGAAAACTAAGTCGCCAGATTTGAATATTGCTCTTTGAGAGCTGCGCTGAACTGATGGCAACAGCCGCTCCTTTATTTATATTATCTCCCTTTGATTTATTTGTTTTTTGGCGAGGAGGTGAAGCATCCAAATGTCCCACTGTTTATATTGAATTTCCAACATTAAAGTTCCATGAGGTCTTGTCATTATTGTGAACTTTGCTAATGTTACAAAATAAAATATTATAGAATTCACATTTTCTGCTTATGAATCTAATTTTATTTAAATACTACGTGCAGGGCTCATTAAAATATACTTAGATTTTCCTAGTCTCCACCAATAAGATGTATTTTTAACCAGTTTTACATTTACACATATCTGTTTTTCTGTTACTTTTCCCACATGACAATTACCTTTCATTACAAATTTATAAAATCATTTACATTTTAGCAGTTTAAATGTTTCTGCTGACATTTTGTAACTATTACCCTCTTCTAGAATGGCATATGTTCAGGCAGTTAATAAAAAATTAAATGCAATAGCACCAGACAAGGTGAAGCTTTGTATCAGAGTGTTCTCCACATTTCTGAAAATACCATCTTTGTGTTGCAAACTGTGAAGTGAGGTTAGGGCTATGCCAATATGTGTATTTGTCATAACTGTCACAGAGTCCATGAACTAGCCAATCATACAGCTCTTAATTAGACAGTTACATTTTGCTTTTTAGAAAGCGTCCTCATGTAAAATGGTGTCTAAGATTCAAGAAAGGTGCTTGGAGCTAAGAGGGCACAGAATACCAGGGGGAAAACACTTTTTTTTTTGTCTTGAAGAAACGGAGTTTTTAACTGCTGCATGACTTCTTAAATGAGGAAATACAACATGTATGAAATAGCCAGGAAACTTCTTGAATTGAAAGAGAAAGAAATCTATTTTGAGCCTTGCTAAGCAAGGAAGAGACTGCCTCAGAATTGAGCACAGGGTAGACTATTTAACCAGGATCTTTCCTATTAGAAATACCAATCTACAAAGCAAGTATTCTGTAAGAGAAGGGCATCTCATGGATCTTTTACAAAATAAATCTCTCTATGTTATTTATACTCATCGAATTGCTTCTCTGAAAAAAAAATTACTTAAAATATTTGCTCCTAAACTTCATTCATCAAATCACGATTAGGATCTTGTTTGTCTGTTTTTCCACCATCGAATATCATTTATACCTCTCTCCTTTGTTCTCAGTCCATAGAGAGATACAATCCCAATTCTTTAAAAATTCTTTAAAAAAAATTATTACGACAAAACTTGAGGAGTCTTCAACAGCAGCAGAAACTATCCTGGAAATGTTACCAGGTCTGAGTAATTCATTTTTAACTTTTACAGATCTATTTCAGCAAAATTAATAAGTTTTGAAGGGGAAGACAACCACAAACACATTTTTAGAGATTATTCTGAAGCATTATTATAAATCAGTTACCTTGACATATAATTTATAAAGAAATTTATAATTTCTTTATATGAATAATCACATTACTGACCATGTGTTTTAATGGTAACCCTAGTTTTAACATTCATTTTTACACTTGATTTGTGAGCAAAACTAAGTATTCCTAAGAACAGCAAGTCAACCTTTAGCTAGTTAACACTTGTCAATAAATACCTCTTTTATTGAAATTGGCCGAATTTCATAAATTTCCATGTGAAAACAATGTAGGTTTTAACTTATTTTTAAGACTGAGCAGTGACTTGACTTCTTGCTATGAACCATGATACTTTCAAGCAAGATTGTTTCCATGGTATTAAACAATTCTAATATTTGAAGGTTCTACAGCCAGTTTCATTTAGAGTAGATGATTCATTGTGGGATTTCTGGAAGAGGCAAACAGTGCACAAAATCTCAACTACTGAGTGGCACATTGCAAAACAAAGACACCTATGGGAAGTTAATAAATTATAATTTAGAGAGAAGAAATTTGGTTCTTTATATGATTTCTTTAACAGTAAAAATTTTTTTTCTTTTATGGCCAAAAAAACCTAATTTGGGGTAACTCGCATGGTTCATCCCATTTTAAATCTTTATTCAATAGGCATATCATAGAAGTTTTAACAGTCATAGCAGATTAACCTTGCCTGTGCTTTTGGAGGCTAGTCATCTGATGAATTTACATGCAGCTGGATGAAAATGCTATTTGGAGAGAGATTGAGAGTTTATTTGATTAAATCCCTTTCTCCACTACCTTGACCTCTTTCTTGTGAAATAATCAGAACTGTTTAGCAAGAATATTCAGGCATTAATAATGAATTGCTTTTGAGCTGGTTTCTTCTGTACTGCAACAAACCTATTGGTGTCTGCTATTTTGGTAAGTGCTCTATTTGAAGAACACTAGGATTAGAAATCTTGGAAAACATATCATTTAGGGGGGTGGTTTTATAATTTGTAAACCAATGCATCATTTAAATCCCCCTCACCATTTGTAGCATTAATTATTACCCCTGCCCCCTCAACTTCCATATGAAAATAAGATGAATTATGCAGGACCAAATGCTACAATACTATTGGATAATGAGTGTATTGGGTTACCTAAAATTATGGTTTGGAGTGGACAGAAGTATTGAGTTAATAGTTACTTCCATTTTCTGTTTTGGGAACTATTACTTCTACTAGAGGCAGCTAGGTTACACCATCAATACAGCTTTGGACTTGGAGGTAGGAAGTACTGAGTTCTAGTTTGACCTTTCTATTCAATAGCTATGTGACCATGAGCAAGCCACCTAATTACTATTTACCCTAATTTCCTCAAACATAAAATATAGATAATAGCACCTATCTCCCAAAGTAGTTGTGAGAATAAAATGAATATTTATAAAACATTTAATACGCTGCTTGGAAAATACTAAGTGCTAACTAAATTCTTATTTCTTTCATTTTTAAGTTTCCTACAATTGGCTTATTCAGTTTAACTAACGAATAATCATTTATTGACTATTATTATGGAAAATGCACAGTACTAGGTTCTGTGAGACAAGACAAATATAACTATAAACACATAAGTAATAATTTAAGGTTTGCCAAATCATAGAATCATAGATTTGGAATTGGAAGAGACCTTAGCCGTAATCAAATTCAACTTCCTCGTTTTTCAGAGAAAGAAACTGAGTTCAGAGAGGTTAAATGCTTTGCCAGGAGTCACATAAACAGTATCTGAGGCAAGATTTGAATCTAGGTTTTCATGACTCTCAGCACTTCACCCACTATATCATTTAATGTCCCATGTAGATATTTCTTATGGAGTACCAATGAGAAATATCAATAGTAAATGTTGAAAGAGTTTGTGTACCTCTAGAATACTATCGAAAGGAGTTTGACTCCATGTGGAAGAAGATGTGGTACAGGTGCCCCGGCAACAGAAAAAGGAGGGAACTGTTCTGTTTTCCCCTCTCCATTAAGGCTGAGGCCATCTTTTTGCATGCCTCACCTTTCTGTCCAGGAGACCAATCTGACTTCTTCCTCCCTCTGCTCTCTGGGGTGATGGAGGGAAGAGCTCACAGGAGCCTTGAAGTCACAGTTTGGGCACGCTATCTCTAAAAGGTTCACCAACACTGGACTAGATCTTCTTCTCAAAGGTATAATGTTTTGTGATTTGTTTGTTTGCTGTTTGGCAAAGATCATTTGCTAGGCACAATAAAGCAGTATGATGAAAGTTAATGTTATCCCTACAGAGTGTGACTATGTTGGAGTGGTGAGAACACGTGGAAGTCTTAAAGGTACAATCCTATCACCCATGTCACGTTTTATGTTCATGGCAGTTGAGTTGAACATCTGTTGGCATATTAACAATATAGAGACCCTACTATATTGTCACCCATTATAAAGCTACAGTTTCTTGTCTTCCAACTAAATTAAGCATCATTATAATTTGTTTCTTAATAACATACACTTCACCGTAATATGTAAAATGCTTGGCTTTCATGAACAACTCCAAGGAAAGGCTGTACAGTGTCTCATTTGCATTTAGCAATTATGTTATATTACAATATATTAAGCTACAGAAAATCTAATCTAACATCATAATTTAAAATCATAATTTCCATTGCTTTACAAGTAGGATACAAGTCAGGTTACAATAACACATTGCATTAGTTCATTGTCTAGTAAAATACTGAATCCTCTTATTTTTTTCCACAATGAACATAGGAAAGTTTATTCTTAAATACTGACAACAGTATTGCTTTGATATAGCAGGAGAAAGACTATTTAAATTGCTACTAGCTAGGTGATGCTCTTCTTTGTTGGCCATGCGTTAGTAATGTTTTTGGTTCCAACCATGTGATTAATATATCAAGATTGGGGGAGTGGTTTTATGAGAAAAAAGATTGTACAGAGAGGACTAGTAAATGTGGCTCAAACTCAAATGTCCTTATGGCAATAAAATAAAAAATTGATGACATATCTAATTTTAGAGGTCTTTAAGCAGTTTCCCCTGAAGGAATCGTGTGTTCATTGGCACTTGCTTCTGAATTTGATCATATGGATTTGTGGGCAAAGAGGTTTTGATACCTAGCCATTTGAGGAACTATGAAATGCCTTTTTAATTGGGAGAGAAACACAGAAAATGGTCTATACACATGTAAAGTTGCAATTCTGAAATGCTGTTGGAATCAGAATTCTTTTCCTGCTTGAGACTCTCTTCAGTGAGAACGAATTGCTTAGTCTGTGACTACGCAGGGAAAGGGACATCAGTCAATTAGCAAGAATTTATTAATTGCAGGCACTGAGATAAGCATGGGAGGAAATGATAAAAAAGGAAAAAGTAGTTCCCGCTCTAAAAGAGCTTATATTGTATTTGAGGAGACATGTACATGAATTGCTATACACAAGATACATATAGAATAGGTAATCTTAGAGAAGAAGGAAGGCTCTTGCAGTTAGTAGAGCCAGGAAAGGGCCTCTGGAGAAAGTAGTATTTGAACTGAGTGATGGAATTAAAAGGGAATGCATTCTAAGGATGGGAGATAGCTGGTACAAAGAAATGTGGTATGAATCATCATAGGTGAGGAATAAAAGCAGGTTTGCATGGCTGGATCCTAGATAAAGAAGATAAAGATAAAGAAAGAGCTAATCTGGGTTGTGATTATCATTAGGTGCCAAACAGATGAGTTTATATTTAATAATAAATTATATGGGAAGACAGAATCTTTATCTAGAAATTTTACAGGAAAAACTTTGCAATTAAACATTATTTATATTGAAGTTTTTGCCAATGAAATAACAGCTGCTTGTTCAATTTTCCATTTTGCTTTAGCCATGTAGACCAATTTTCTGTAGGAATGCATTGTGTTACTTTATTTTTTCTGTCAATGGAAAACTGGAATATCTAAATGAAAAGCTTTAAACCCAGTCAATCTTTTGACTATACTTTATGAAAAACTAAAGCACAGAGACATTTCATTTCTCATCTAAGTTCATGATCAAAAATTGTCCTTGAACTTATAATCTTTAGTTCCATTTCTTTTTGTTTGTCATTTTTTTTTAATTTCAAAAGGAAAATATAAATATTGTCTAGACTTTCAGAATATTTAGGAAACAAATACTATGTACTATAAATAAACTTTCTATGTTTAAAAATTATAAACCTCTTTCAAAATTAAAGCATTGTTTTAAAGATTTTGCAAACCTGTAGGACAGGTAATACAACCGAAGGAAAGACAGAAGGCACCAGGTACCAGGTAAGTCACCACCATCTTAAATGTCATCTCCCCTTGAAAACTGATAGGGAAAACTCAAGACCATGAACCTGAAAGCCTTAGGAAAAGCAGTCCTTCCAAAACAGGGACCTCAGCTCTCATGGAGATTTAGCTTGGCAACTGCTCAAGCAGGTGCTAAGTTCATGTCTTCTGAAGGTCCAGGAAAGAAACTTCTTGTCATCCAAGTCCTTGGCACAGCCCAATGTTTCATTATCAAGAAACTGATGAGATTTTACCAGTAGAAATTATATTAAAGACAGTCATTACAATTAGTTTTACCACTGCAACCCTTTTAAGAACCATGAAACTTTTCCATCTGACTTGCAGCTGAAACACTCCATAATTATTTTTTCCCCACGAAAATATGAGATTCTTAAGAGCTGGGAATAATTTTCTTTTCTATTTGAAATTGTTACAGTATTTTGCACATAGTAAGTATTTAATAAACGTTTCATTCTTTTAAAGGTTAAACACATCAATGAACCAACAAGCATTTATTAAGCACCTCTCATGTGCCAGGCACTGATCTAAGTGGTTAGGTTACACAAATATACATGGACAGTCATTTTCTGTTTTCGCCCTTTTCCATGTATTTGTATATACTAAATTTTCTGAATGAATTCTTCCTGCCTCTGTATTTCCCATATACTTGACTACAGAAATGTTTTTATTTCCTCAAGGCCTAAATCACTGACATATCCCTTTCTATATGATGTTCTTTTTGATTCCCTTTCCTGCCTCCCAGTTAGAAGTTTTCTTACTCTTTGAAAGTCTCTCCATTCACCCAATAAGATCTCTCTGAAATAAAATCTGAACTTTTATTGCAGTTATTTGTGTTCATATCCCATCTCAACCCCTTTCCACCAAGCATTATGTTTCTAATGAATAGAGACTTATTTTTTTTTCATCTTTTTGTCCCGGAGCCCAACACAATCCCTTACATGTAACTAGTAAACCATAAATGCTTATTGAATTAAATAATAATATAGGCAAGATATTGATGTGACACCTCAAAAATAATTTATGGTTTTATTAAAAGACTCATTTGCTGTCATTCTGATGTTTCACACTCACGTTAGTAACTAAATTTCCTCCTTATCTAAATTTAATCTATCTCTCTAAAGTACAAACTTAAGTCTATTCCCTCTTACTCTACCTAATATGAAAAGGTACATTATGGAAAGGAAGAACTATCATTCTCCTCACAGAAATAGAGAAAGGATTCCCTGATAGTTATGCTACCTGTAATAAACCAGTAATTCTGGTGAAAAATTATTTTAAAATGATTTTGGATAGGATATGTAGCACCACAGCTTAGTGTCTTGCTATCAATTCCTTTAGGTGTTTGCCTCTTAGAAAAACAAGTCCTTGTAGAATTAGTGATTGTGCCTTCAGATCCATCCTCCAGAGTTTTTCTATGAAATTATTTTAGAACAGATTTATGTCATCTGACATTAGGTGATCCTTAATCTTACTTGTCAATATTTTATCTATATTTTAATACTCCCTACTGCATTCCTGATAATGAAAGTGCCAAGCCTTTACCACATCAAGCTGCTGACCAGACATCTGCTTCATTCATGTTTGGTTAGCTCTTATCCTACTTTACTGTGACCAATTCAATTAAAGAAACATGCAATATACCAATCTCGTGAAAGACAATGTGCTGAGAGTTGTTCATATAAATATTCTCTTCCACCCAAAAAAATCCTGGCCTCATGTGGCTTTTATTCGGTTGGTGACATATACATAATTAAGTTGCATGTGTCTAACATGCAGATGTAAGCAAATGCAAGATAAGTTGAAGAGTAAGGTGGCATCTTGTCTGAACTTTGAAAAAAGGTAGGACTTCTAAGAGGTGAAGGTGAAAATAGGGTCTATTCGAGAAATGTAGAAGGGGGAGAGAAAGCTCAAGCGAAGATGTCAAAAAGAAAAATGAATTGTTGAGAATTTTGAACTGCCAGTTAATATGAAATAAGTCAGAAAAAGGTAGGAAGAAACCAAAATATGAAGAACTTTAAATGCTGAGATAAGGAGTTTTTAAAAATTTTTGAATTTTAGAGGCAATAGGGAGTCACTAAATTTTTTTTGAACATAGTCAGATGTGAGCTTTGAAAATTTGGTAGTAATGTGAAGTGTGAATTGGAGAAGGGAGATACTGGAGGCAAAGAGAGCAATCTTTTGCAGTAGCCTTGGTGAGAGATGATGAATAGTGAAGCCATATGAATCTAGAGAAGGAAACAGATGTGAGACATTGTGTAGGTAGAATCTGAAGTATTGACTTTTGGTTGCATATCGAGGTAGACAAACCTGGGTGTCTTTTTTTCATGTTTTTTTTTATTAAATTAAATTAAAATTTTTTAATTAAATTAAATTTTTATTTAGAATATTTTTTCCATGGTTACAAGATTCATGTTCTTTCCCTCCTCTCTTCCATCCCTGCTCCTGAAGCTGACAAGCAATTCCATTGGGCTATATATATGTCATTTGAACCTGGGTGTCTTGAAGATGAATGACTCACAAAAGAGAAATAGGGAAGTTAGGAGAAAGGATGAATTGAATGGGGAAGAGAATGATCTCTATTTTCTACATTTGTATGAAAACATTATGTACATCATTCATAAAAGTTGAATTTAAGATGCCAATGGGACAATTGTGTAGAGTCCAACATGAAGTTGATGAAGGACTAGGATTCAGGATAGAGATTAAGGCTAGATACATAGAAGTGAAAAATAGTTACTTAATTCATTTATCATGATAAGATCATCAAGTATAGTTGTAGAAAGAAAGAAAGGATTATCTGAGTGATTTGGGGGAGCTTTAAGATTTATTGAAACAAGGGCAGCTAGGTAGCTCAGTAGATTGAGAGCCAGGAGGTCCTGGATTCAAATCTGATCTGAGACACTTCTTACCTGTGTGATCTTAGGCAAATCACTTAACCCTCCTTGCCAAGCTCTTAGTACTCTTCTGCCTTGTAATGAATACTTCATATTGATTTTAAGATGGAAAGTAAATGTTAAAAAAAAGAATTACTGAGTCAGAGTTGGGTGTGATCCTCCAAAGGAAATTTAGATGGATCAGTGATGCAAGTAGAATGGGAACTCTAGAGATAATCAGGATTGTAGATGTCAGAAAAAGAGAAGATGATCAGGAAAGAATGTGGTTACCAGGGTCAAAAGCTGCAAAGAAACAAGTAGAAATGAAGACTGATAAAATGCTATTGGATTTAGCAAATTAAAGATTGTTGTTAAGTTGGACAGAAAAGTGTCAATAGATTGAGGAGGTCACAAGCTAAATTGTAAGGTGTCAAGAAGTGGATGGGATATAAGGAAATGGATAGAAGTGTAGATTACTTTCTAAGAGTTATGCTTTAAAAGATAGAGGAGATATAAGAAAATATTTCTGGATAAGGTTAGAGAGGATATTTTTAAGAACAAAGGAAAACTGAGCATATTTGCAGGCAGCAAGAAAAGAGTAAATGGATAAGGAAAGATTGAAGATGAGAGAGGATATTGGGATAAGAGGAAGGGACTTTCTAGAGAGAATGAGAGGGAAGGGTTTTAAGAGCACAAAATGAGGAATGGTCCTTGGCAAGAAGAAGAGTCGTTTTCCTTCAGAGTTTGGTGAAAAGGAGGAAACATGAGGGATGAAATAGAGGTGATTTTTGAGGTATAGAATAGTAGAAAAGAGTTCTATATAATGTCATAGTGGACATTTTCCTTAGGTCTGTATCTGAGGGGGGGAATCCCTTCTGCCTCATCCTAGGCAAGTGGTCATCAAATTTATGGTTGAAGACTCCAATAATAGAAGGATCAGTACATCATGAGTTTGTATATTCCACTTTAGTGAGATTTCTTTATTTTCTCCCTCTTCATTAAAAATTTTCCTTATATTACCCAATTTATTTACCTCCTTTCTGTCTCTGAGAAAATGTTCATTCCTTCTTGCCAAGATTGACTCTTTTTTGTTTTTGATCTCACTGTCTTCTATAGCCTCTGGGAGCTTGCTGCACAAATTATCTTCTCTAGCTCATACAATTTTCAAAATTGCATCCCACACTGATTGCTTCTCCTCTGACTACAAATCTACTCCAGTTGCCTCAATCTTTAAAATAAAAACATGTCTTTGGCCTTGTTATGTTTCTAGTTCTCTTGGTATCTTTGAGGATTAAACCTTGAATAATACACTGAACTCATAGTGATTTTAGACTTTATCTAGCCCCAAACAAAACAAGGCCCAGAAAGAAGATCTTTACTTAAGAAAGTTTGTGGAAGAGCTTTTAGGACCCAGGTCTTTTCATCCTCGGTCAAGTGCATGATTATCCAAGAGCTATCAGATCTTGTAGTTCCAGATGTGTCTGACATATCCTATTTGTGTGCTGAAGATAAGTCTCATAGCTTCCCAGTTCCTCTAAGAAGAGCTGTTAGATTACAATTACAAATAAATGGTTCCTTGGTGGAATTCTAACATTGGTGAAATTGGAATTCTAGATATACACATGATTAAACATGTACATATGTAAGTATATATGCTCATAAATAGTGATATTTTATAGCTTGCATGTGTATGAATAGCCATGTACATTTATACATATATGTACCGTTATCCCCACTTCACCAATGAGGATATGGAAGGTCAGAGAAGATAAATTACTTGCCTAAAGTAAAAGTAGGAGATGGGACCTGAAGTTTAGTCTTCTGACTTAAAATCCATTAGTCTTTCTAGTATGTCATTTAGAGAATTTACAGATCATCTGGCCCAATTCTATTATCTTCAACATGAGAAAGTTGAGATCCAGAGAGACTATGATTTGTCTTGGGATTTGAACTTGGGTTCTCTGACTCAAACACTGGATTTAGAATAGAGAATCTGGGTTTGAATCCCACTCTGGCAATTTACTGATTGTGTAAATTTGAATGTGTTGTTTTACTTCTCTGGACAAGTTTCCAAATTTGTGAGATTTGGTTTTTTTTTGCCAACTTTCCTTTCCAAGTATCCCAATTGCCAAATCAAATGGCTATTTCTCAGTTTTTTTTTCCTTTTGGCAAGATTTGGAACACGGGGAATGCTAACGGATTTCTTTCCTTCCTTCCTGGGAATTCCATCAAACTATGGAGAAGGTAAAGGATATAGGAACAAAATTAGAAGGCAGCAAAGACTTAGAGATGATAAGGATTCCATACCCATAGGAATATCCAGATAAGCAGCATGCTGGGAACCTGTATTGTAAGTAGAATTTATTTTTTATTGTAGTTCTAATTAAATAATATGGTATTTATGCTTTGATAGAGCTTGCCATAGCAAGCTGATGATTGTTGTGAAAATCAAATTAGGTAATAAAAATAAAACACTTAGTAACTACAAAGTACTATGTAAATGTAAGCAATCATTACTATAATAACATTATTAATTATGATATTTTAAAAATATTATATATAACTGTTTACATAAAATCATATAGTTTTATTGTATAATGAGATAGAGAGCAACATATAGTTATTGAAGTAATATATCCCATCTACTTCATTGTATTGGGAAGAAAATGGTTTTGTACCAGTGAAGTAGTATATGAGTGTGTACACAAATGTATAATTCTTACCCTATGCATGGGGTTATATATTAAGTTTTAGAGCATATAGATCATATATACATATGTAGTAAGATTTACTATATATATAATGCACATACATATACTTGCCACTTCTTAAGGACAAAATCCATCTGTCTTCCAATACAGTGAAGTATTAATGGTATTATATATACATACATATATAGTAAAGTTTTATCTAATTCAATTAAATATAAAAAAACATATTTTAATCTGATCTATAACCAAACCAATATCTACCTATATAACTAAAGTATTAATTTTATATGTATAATATATTTCATATATAAATATTTTAATATATATATATATAACTAACCTTTTGTCTATCAAAATAGTTACATAATACAATTCATAGCATTCTATTCTGTCTTTGACCATATCACTGATTTTTAACAAGTTAATTGTGATATTCTTTGTAGGCATACTCTTTGATAGTTTGAAAAAGTTTTTATATGGCAAAATCCAAGAGAACTAAAGGAGTTCTTTTTGGAATCTGTTCTCTTTGGTAGGACAATAGTCATAGATATGGTGAGGTGATCACAGAGGCCTGCCTGCTGAAGGCATTATTCTAATCGATGTGCTCTTAGAACAGTTTTTCTAGGCTTCGAGAGACATGAACGATTTAGAGAACCAGAAAACCATGTAGTAATGAATATAGAATAAAGTTTTCTTTAAACTTTTAGCCTATTCAATTAGAGTATAAATTGTCTTTAATTTTGTCAAGAACTGGAGAGAAATAATTACTTGTGAGCAAATTCTTCACTCTGGAACCAAAGTATGACTGCTCAAAGAGCTTTGGAATACTCTTATTTTTTTAATAGGTGAGGGAACTAATTTGTCAAAGTCCACATTGTGACTCTAAGTCCAATGAGTTTTCCTAAAGTATACATCTGTTTGGTACTTTCAAATCATATGGCTACTTACTAACCTACTTTGTAGGAACTTTACAACCTTAATTGTGACAATGCCTTGATGTTATAACATAGTCCATGTAAAACATTCCTCTTTAAACAGTGCACTAATCCATGAAAGGTTATAATTTCACACAGATGATTAAAAGAAACACACCACCAAACATTGTGAGTTACCCCAGTTCACCATTTATATTATGGAAACACTTTACTTGATTTATAAAATAGAGAGAGAGACTACAATAGAGCCTAATTTTTTGTCTTACCAGAAATTAGGATCCCTCTCTCAATGTATAAACCTTTATTAAAGTAAATAAAAGTATGCCTGACAAAGTACTGGAAGTCCTTTGCGCAAGGTTAGATAAGACATATTTCAAACAATCTTGATAATTCTAGTGAAACTACAGACCTTTCTATTGTTAGAGTCAATAAAATAGTTTATATGGGGCTATCATCTCATCTTCTACATTAAAGTTAGTCTAAATATTAATGAAATTTGCATCAAAGAGAGAATTACATTAGTTTCTGACAAGATTATAGACTGCAAAGGGAAATTTACAATCACCTGTCACTTCCTAGACCAATTCAGAATCCAGATGCCCTCTATCTTGTCAAAGGTTTTTACCTAAGGCCATATATACCCTTACCACCTGCCACATCTAAATTAGGCAAGTTTTGTAAAAGATTTATGAATTTTGCATAAGCTTCTCCACTAGTGTTGTCTACACTACTTTTCCAAAAGGTTCAGGACAGGATGAAAAAGTCACCACTACTATCATGAAAATATAGTGGTATAGTCAGAGAAGGGAAATAAGTATAGACACACCTAGCCTTTTTTCAAAGTACTCTGGTTCCCAGGAACAAAAACATTAATACTTTTGTAAGTTTTTCAAAAAGCAGCAGTAAAAATCAAAAATTAGTTGTATATTTCTTTAAAGACTTGTTTTGCATTTCCCCTAAGCTTAACTTTTCCAGTTTTCCCATACTTTCTTAATGATCATCACAGTATCTTCCCTCCAAAACTAGTAGTGTTAAAAATATTAATTGTAGTTTACATTTGTCCTTTACTCCTTTCACTTTGGAACATATAATTAATGCTTTCATTTGTTCATATAATAATGTATAGTTTCCTACTATTTTATATTTCAAAGATACTCTGGGCTCATGTTTGAATATAAGCAATAATTATGCTACATGGCACATTTTCAGTTCATCATTACTTTTTTCTCTCTCATAGATTCACTAAATTTCAGAGCTGGAAAGGATTTCAGTGGTCAGATAGTCCAAATTATTCCTAAAGAGAATCCCATTGTGACGCTCCTAATTGATGATATAGCATCAGTTAAAAGACCTCTAGTAAGATAAATCACTACCTCCCAAAGTGGCTTTATTTGATTTTCTTGAATTAGAATGTTTTTTATATATAATATGTAACATAACAATAATATAAGAAATATGATTTGTTATAAATGTAATGAATTATAATAATTATGCTTATTCAAGAAAGACAAATTCCCACATTTATGTCCAAAAATCTGACTCATTCTTTTCATCCTTCTCCCTCCTACTCTTTCCTTCTTCCTTAGAAGGCAAGTAATATTATATAAGTTGTACACATATTATGACATAATATGTATTTTCCTGGTTATCATGTTGTGAAACAAGAAATATATTACTTACACTAGAAATAATATTCATGTAGAAAATCAAGTGAATAATGATGTACTTTTAAAAAAAACTTTTAACTTCCGTCTTGGAATAAATATTGTGCATTGCTTTTAAGGCAGAAGAGCAGTAAAGGTTAGGCAATAGGAGTTAAGTGACTTGTCCAGGTTCACACTGATAGGAAGTATCAGATTTGAACCTAGGATGTCCTATTACTAAGTTTAACTCTCAATCCACTGAGGCAATTAGCTGCCTCCACACTGGTGTATTTCAATCTGCATTTAGACTTTGTCTGTTCCTTCTATGACAGCAGGTATCATATATATCTTTTTGTGGAGGCAAAGAACTGAAAACTGAAGGGCTCATTTAATTTTTTTTAAACCCTTGTACTTCGGTGTATTGTCTCATAGGTGGAAGATTGGTAAGGGTGGGCAATGGGGGTCAAGTGACTTGCCCAGGGTCACACAGCTGGGAAGTGGCTGAGGCCGGGTTTGAACCCAGGACCTCCGGTCTCTAGGCCTGACTCTCACTCCACTGAGCTACCCAGCTGCCCGGCTCATTTAATTTTTAAAGAATTCTATTTACTTAGTTTATTCTAAAATAAGTCCAATTTCCTTCTTGTAGGTCTACATGATACAATATTTCTTCATGGATATTGAGGAATGAAAATCTTATTTTTTGCCTGTTACTTTTTCTATATATTTGTTGGAAGAACATCGTAGCAAGAATACCACCACCACTACAAACAATAACCACAAGAGTCTGTCCTTTTTTTTCCCACTGATCTTTGATAAACAGAAACGTTGACTTTGTGCTATATATGAGAAGGCAGAATGGGTTGAGTTTGTTTGAAACACAGTAGAATCACTCTGTGTAACTATGCTTTCTTTTATTCATGAATGACAGCTAGCATTTACTTATCATTTGCAAGAGAAGTAGCAGAGCATTGCGAATGATGGTCTGAACCTTGAAATCAACCTGTGCATCTGATAGGTAATAACCTTGTGGCCCTGGGAAAGGTATATAAACTCTCTGATTATCAGGCAAATCTCTAAGACAATATATTAATCTGCATTGATGAAAAAATGAAATTATACATCTTTACAGAAAAAAGTTTTGCAGATTCCATAAGCTCATTAAAGACATTGAGGTCACTTTCTCAAGCCAACCTGTTAGGGAGCTAGATAGATACATAAAGATCTAATTTTAAATCTGGCTTCAAAACATACTAACATACTTAACCTCTGTCTACCTTAACTTCCTCACCCATAAAATAGGGATTAAAAATAGTATCTACCAGCCAGGGATATTATGGGGACAAAATGAGATAAATGCCTTGCAAACCTTAAAGTGCTATATAAATAGTAACTGTTAATTCAAGATTATCCCCTCTCTTTAAATGGAGAATCTGAAACTGAGTGCCAGTCTGGACTTGAACCCAAGTCTCTTGACTATTATCTTAGCCCTTTTGAGCCTTGCATTCAATGAACTTCACCAGAGCCATAGAACAGATAAATGAGAGAAGGATTTTCATTCCTGCTCTTCTGCATAAATATGGAGAAAGTCCTATGAGAGACCATTCTTCCTTTGTAGGGTTATGTGTAGGGCAGAATCACCTTCAATAATATTTGTGAGATATTTAAATACAGTTGCCCAAATGGCAAATCTCTACAACATACTCAAAGTAATTTTGTGGTGATTTCTTTGAAACTTAAATTATAGTCACTTTGTTTTATGTTTCCTACTAAATTTTGTCGACGAGCAAATTTCTGAGAGTTCAGAAAAATCCCTTTATTGTGCAATTGGGATGTGTGACATATCTCTGTTTGTTTAGATGAAACCATTTATTATTTCACCTGATCATTCCAGAGATTTTGGGCAGTAGGCAAAACATCATTCTATTCCTACTTTAGAGATAATAAAAAGCAAAGTTTAGAGAACTTAAAAAATTTGCCCTAGAGGAAAAAATTAAATTCATGGATATGATATGAATTCCAGTGCGGTATTGTATGGCGGAAAAAGCACTGGATTTGGGGGACTTTTGGAACAGAAAATGTGTGTTTGAATCCTGCTTTCCTTCCTGCGTGATGAGGAACAAATGACTTAGTTTCTCTCTGTCTCAGCTTCCTTAACTGTAAAGTCATAGGGCTGGAGATAACTTCAAAGGCTGGATTCCTGGTTCAATTCTTATGATTTTATGACTTGACTGTCAGCCTAATAAAGTCTAGCTCATATGATATGAATTTCAGATACAGTCTAGTTACTGGGAGCTGTCAGTTTATAAAATAAAATTATAAAAGAAGAAACTACTACTAAAATTTGATCCATTTTCCATAAGTTTGAAAGCGTTCATTAAAAATGAGATGTGTATATAGATGAACATGATTTTGTAACTTGTATAAATATTGAATGCCTTGAAACAACTTAAGTATCAATGCTTTGAATTGTGGGATAAATTCAGATTATTTATATATTAATGACTACACTAATTAGCATCAATTTATGAGCAAGCTCTGGGATAGAAAGCCAGATGACTTTACCTGGAATATATTGTGGTTCCCATACCTTTTATCATTTCCCAAACCAACTCCCCAAATAAATATGAAATAAAAGTCTACCTCCACATTGATAACAACAAAAAGGAATCCTATGTAAATCAAATTTGGCCTATAAATTCTCTCCTTACTTCTCAAGTGCATACAGAAAGCCCAGGGTTTTGAAACCTGAAATTAGGACAAATTTTAACTGTGTTTGATGAGACTGAAGATATTGATTGTCACTTTGTTTGGGCTTCCTTGATATGAAAATAAATTTCCATAGCACTTGCCCTATACTTCAGTTAACTACCAGTTATGATATTTTAAAATTGAGTTGTTTTTAGCCAGTATTTCCTTCCTCCTATTTTATTTTATATTTCATTCATCTCATCTCACTGTCTGTGTGATGATCATCTATGTAATATATGTTAGAGATTTTCACTTGAAGGACCATGTATCTTTAAATGTCTTCTTTTTATTCATCCTAGTTCTAACACATGTAATTTCCCCTTTAATTTGACATCATTTAACGGCACATTACACGTCAATGATGTGATCTGTGAATATTTACAATGTTCATGTCATTTTTATTTTCTAATCCAATTTAAGTAGCTCTGCTTTTTATGACATCATGAATTCTTCAGTCTTTTTGGTCTTTTTGGGACTAATTATTCCATTAGTTCCTTTGAACTAGCTCTGTGTTGTCAGTCATTTCTTCCCTTTTGATCATAAGACCTTTGCTGCCCTCCTTTGCATGTACAATCAGTCTTAGGAATATGCAACCAACCTAGGAATCAAGTGCTACTGCTCATCCCTTCAAATTGTCTTCCACATTAATTTCTACCCTGAAGCCCCAATGTGAGGGCATCTTTGATTGTAAACTTAGGGGGAAAAGCAGGTTAAAGTTCTGACCAGGTGAAAAAATACATTTTATTATTTTATATATTTATATGTTGTAAAACATATCTACTGTTAGAATTAAAAAAAACCTGAGAAAGAAAAACACCCAGTCATTTGGATCTTACTTGCCATGATATAACATGAATAGATGGTGAGACTTGTTGTTAAATTCTGGATGTGGTAAATTCATAAAATAGATCAGACTCAACTTGAGAAATGATCCAGGCTTTTGTAGCTTTTTTCTACAACCATTTCCTTTCCTCTTAAAGGGGAAGGCTAAATATGTGATAAATCTTGAACATGAAGGCAAAATAAAATTTGGTCTGATTAAAGCATGCATTTCTCTTTAGCACACTTGTTTACTAGAAATGTTTAACATTTTTCTCTGTAATGCTAAAGAGCTCTGTTGTCTGCTGCTGCCCTCTGTAGTGATGAAGAAGAGACCACAAGATCAGCTATTCTACATGCAATGAAACTCTTAAAAACAGTATCCCCCCCAAAAGCAAAGACTACAAAATAACAGACAAGTTGAACACTAGTGTTTCATGAAAATGAAATGATAGTTTGCTCACTTGACCATTTTTTAAAAGATTTGACTTCATATTTTAGATATTTTGCAAGCAGAACTTGCTTTTAAAATAATCATGACTACTTTGATTTTAATGTTACCCATATGTGGATATGTTCATTTTAAACTGATTTTAGTAGTAAAATGGACTCGTGTGTATGTGCATGTATATGAACATATTTAAGGCAAGAATTATAACAACTGTAACATGATGATTTTACTAAATGTAAAGTACTTCTACATCATTCATGATATTAATATGAGTGTTTAAAGATTCTTCAAAATAATTGGAATTAGAAGATTCCAGATGGGCGCAATTGTTCTGCCTACATATACAAAATAATACTAAGCAACATTAAATCAGGAAAAGATTTTGTTTTTAAATATGAAACTCCCTATCCTTCTCTTTCCCATAGTTCCCCCCTGTTTTCCTCAGTGTCCCCTCTCCATACCATACACCCAGGATTCTAATGATGCTCCAGTTTCTGGGATTATGGGGAACAAAAAGACCTGCTAATGCAGTCATACAAGGGTTCCACTGAGGGAGATTTTATTTTTTGGTTTAATAGTATTTGGATTTTAAAAAAGTATTCTACAGAAGCCACGGACTAGATGATACAGATTCAAACATTTCCTTTCCCTTTTATTAAATATAGGAATTTTAGGCAAGTCCCTTACTTTCTCTTGGCATCTGTTTTCTTACCTATAAAATAAAAGAGCTGATCTATAAGATTCTGACTAGCTCTGAATCTATAATCCTATGAGAAAGTAATATTTAGGACAAAGAAATTAATCTGTAATGGTGGAATTTCAAACATTAAGTTCTTGAATTTCAGTCAATTGTGAACTTTGAAGGTCATTAATCCAAACACTTTTTATTTACAGATGGTGAAACTAAGGACTGAGATGAAATGCTTTGATGGCTACATAGAATGGCATTGAATCTCCTGAATTCTAGACTAGTGCTTTTGCTTCTATGGCACAAGAATTTTAGAAGCAAGGCTTGCCCTATCTCCTTAAATCAATCAACTGATCAATCAATCAAATCCTTATTGAGTACCTAGTATATGCCAAGCTGGTCAACTGGTGAGATAAAGACAAAAAAATTGTCTTGTCTTCAAGGAGCTTACATTCTCTCAGGGTAGACCTCATTTTTAAGTACATTCAAAGTAAAATGAAGCCAATTTGGGATGGGAAGCAGCTAGCTGAGAGATTGTAAAAAGCTCTACATAGAAGAGTACCTACTTTGCTTAGACATAAAGTCCACCTAGTCCACCTAGTGGCAAAAATCTGCAAATGGATTGAGTTATGGAAGAGAGTTTTAGGGCACCATTAAATTCAATGGCCAAGTTTTGGGAAATCTAGGATGTCTGTGTCAGCATGCTAATGTGCATGATGTTTCTAGAGAATGCATTTCTGAATTCCTTGTTCTACTCTTAAGTCCCCACCTTGTTTAAGTTCCAACCAGAGGCATGCTGGAACCAACTCTCATTAACTTAGGAGAGCAGATTGTTAAAATTTCAGTGAAAGCATTTATATATCAATAGCTGGCAAATGCTATAGTTAGAGTTGGAACTATTGTTTTGTTGATTCTCTAGACTTAAGAAAGTGTTGAGAAAACATTAATGTTGCAGATTAAGCTTTAAAGTATATTGGAGAGCCTGTGGTTGAACGTTTTATTAGCATATTCCTGATCTTAACCTAAGGTTTTGGTGATTTCTTGCCGAAGTCATTTAGGCAATTTCCTGTATTTAAAAGTTGATATAACATAATTAAGATTAGCTTTAAATCTTGACCTGTTGACTATTCTATCATAAAGTTTAGTGAAGAACATGCTGTACCAGTCAAATCAGCTATAGAGAGATTCCTTACAGAGAAGTCAATAGGAAATTTCCCCCATTTACCATTCAACATTGAGGAATAACATGCAAATTTTCATTGGGGTGGCATTAATTAATTTCACCGAGGCCATCACTTAAATAGCCTTTAGAGAAAAGTACAAAAGGAAAAAAATCAATTAATCTACAATTTCCTAGGCTACTCCTGTCCCTCTTCATTTTCCTTTGGGAAGAATGATTTAAATACTTAACCTTTCGTAGAGATGGTAAAAAGAGGTGGGCTTTTCTTAATGCACCTGCAGGTAAACAAACATTTCAAAGGATAGAAATAGTACTTTAACATTATGAATACACAAGTTGGAGCACTTAAAACTTTCTGGCCAAAGAATTGCTGGTCTTCCCCTATAGTATCCCATGAAAGACAGATTTAGCCAAAGGAAAAGCTACTGCAATATTTTTAAGCAGTTAGTTGCTCTATTACATTGGTCTTTTCTCAAGATAATGATTATTCAACTCTGTATGTTGTTAAATACCTTACCATGATGTTAATCAGTAATCCCTTCCTATGCCCTAGTACTGTGAAGACATATTGATTTAATTACTTTGAATTTACCCTAGAAGAAACTGAGGCACAGAAGGGAAGCCATCAAGGAAGGATAATATCTCAAATGGGTTATAATAAGAATCTTGCTCCTTTAAGATATCTTGATCTGCTTTATGTGCAGGTTTTGGGGGAGTAAGGAAAGAGAAAGAGAAAGAGAAGAAAGGTGACTTTTGATATATCATAGAGGAGAATTTTCAGTTTGGAAACTTTTTATCTATACGGTTACAGATCTACAACTCATTCCTTAACTCTTCTTCTCTCTCTTCCTCTCCCTGTCCCTCTCTCCTTCTTCTCTTCCTTTCTCTCTCTCTTTATATATATATATATATGTATGTATATATAATATATGCATACATGTATACACATAGAGATATAAAGTTTTAAATATATAATATATAAAACACATAATATATAAAATAAATAATATTTACATAAAATATAGATAGATATTTGAATATAATTAGTTTATTTTATAATATTATACATTTTATTTTATACATATAAAATTATTCTAAAGTGGGCTCCATAGGCTTCACCAGTATGCCAAAGGAATTCATAAACATTCAAAAAGGTAAAGAATTCTGAGAGTTGTCTGGAGATACTGAGCAGTTATGTGACTTACCTCTGATTTCACGGTTAATAATTGTGGAAGATAAGATTTGAACACAGAGATTTCTGACTACAGGGTGTTTCTTAGCATTTTTGGCTGCTGTTAAGGGTTACAAATGCTTTCTTTCCAAAACATTTTGCAAAAAAATGGTGGAGGGAAGAGTAGGAGGGAGGAGAAGGGGAATCTTAATTTGGGGAAAAATATGTTGGCATGTACCATATTTGTCCTCATCAATGACTGATATTATTTCAAATAGTATTAGCTGTTTAAAGACAATGCCTTGTGTGATTTATTGGATTATTATTTTTTTAGAGTTCGTCTTTGTAGTATATAGTTTAATCAATGTTTTAGCTCTGAGTTGAAAGCACGTATTTTATGAATTCTCCTTAAAGGTTTACTATCTTTTCTTTTACTACTAATATACAAAATGACCATTTTATGTCTCTAATGATTGTGTCTCTATAGCCCAATACAATTACTAATAGAGAACTGCATGATCTGAAATGAGCTCTAATATAATTATTCCTATCCCTGGGTTGTGGGTAATTCAATCTCCAAGTGCTGATGTACTCAGTTAAACATGGTGGATTTACATACAGACAGACACAGGTATATATCTAAAGGAGCTAACTTGTACTATGAATAATAATCTTTTCACTTTGCTATTTATCTAGAAAATCTCAATTCTGAAAATGTTATATGATTTTTCTCTGGTGCTCAATATTAATAAAGGAGGTGAGATGTATATGAATTACTCATGCTTACAAGGGAATTGAAACAGATCCTGTTAAAAATGGAAACAGAACTTACAAGTTTGTAACCAAAAAGGGGCATTTTCAACTGAATTTAGTGAATAACTTGATCAAATCTAACAGCTTTATAAAAGCTAGCAATTATTTATCTGGTGCTTTAAGATTAGCAAAATGTTTTATAAATATTATTTCATTCTATCCTCAATGCAACTCTTGGAAACAGGTCACTATCCCAATTTTATACCTGAGGAAACTGAGGCAGAGATTAAATGAGTTGTTCACGTCACACAGCTAGTAGGATTTCAGGTTAGATTTGAATGCAGAACTTCCCAACTTCCGGCCCAGTACTGTTTTCACTGGGTCACCAGCTACTTCATAATTTATTGAGTGCCTCTATAGACAAGGCCTATACTAAGGATTCAGTGACAAAACATTTTCAAATGACATATTTCAAATCACATATTATACAAAAATAAAAATTGATTTGAGGAGAAAGAAGAGAATTCTGTTGGACCTCATGTAGAAATGGTGCCCGGTTTTCTTTCCAGTTAGCCTTCTCTTCTATAAACCTTTGTATTTTTCATAACTCTGAAGGCTAAACTGATTTAAACAGGCTCTGTCTTTGAAGGAAAAGGTTCTTGTAATTTAATTATATTCTTGTCAGGCACCAACAATGCACTGGAAGTTGTAACAGCCATAGAATCAGACGCAGCCCTTGATTAGGGAGCTCAGATTCAGTGGGGATAAGGCTCTGCAAAGGGGCTAGAATGAGCAAAGAAGTGTCTCCCCAATACGTACACATTGCTCCTCATTCCTGACATTCTTATTACATAAAATCCTTTAAATCATTTTATCTATCATTGGGAATACAAATTGTCACCTGGAAGAAGTAATACCTTAATCCAAACTATAAATTAAGCTCACGAAACTTGGTTAAGCAAATTAACTAGAACTCAGGTGTGACTTTTAAGGAATGAGCACAGAACTTTTCAATATTTTGATGTTGAGGGGCATGTGTTAAGAATGCTCCAGAATGTAAGAAATCGCTGGGAATGGCTGTCCTGTTGAGGCAGGGAAGAAGTGGGAATCATTATTATAGAGTTAAAGGGAGTTACTGAACTCAGAGAGTAAGACCTGAAATAAATAGTAAAATAACTAACGTTTATTTAACACTTTAAGGTTTACACTATTAACATCTGTGGTGACCTTCCATTCACAAAGTGGAAGCTCCTTTAGTTCATTGATGGTTTTCTGTCATTCCCAGTATAACTTCAGTACCTAGTCCTTGAACTTGTCCACAGTTTTCATTGCTCCTTAATTCATTTTCTCCTACAAACAAAATCAGATCCATGTGCAGACATGTATTTGCATTTCCAAAAAAGCTATCAAATGATCCTCAACAGTCATATTTCTTTAATGAGAAAAAGTGTACATCTGTGTAATGCTGCTATCAAAGAAATGTATGCCATGAAGGAATTTTAATACTAATTTTCTTTACATATAAGAAAATGATAGATTTCACCTCCACTCATTTTATAGAATCTTTAAATCTAGGCATTCATGGCTTGAATTACAAATGGTTCCCATCTACATTGTAACCTTGTTTCTATCTACTTACTTCCACAAAATTCAATACTCCAATCAAATTGGGTTACTTCTTGATTGGCTGAATACTCTCCATGCTTTCCTCTATGACTTTTTTTATTTATTCTGTTTTTTTCTTCATCTTATATGTCATTCAAAGTGCATCTTAATTACTACCTTTTTTCCCTTGAATACTTTTTCAACTACACTCTTGGTGAATTGAATGTCATCTCTTCTTCCTCTGATTGGCATTTTTTTTGTATCGTGTCATGACACTCATGTTCTGACACAAAAATATTATTTATTTATTCAGTTTATTACACTAGAGTGTAAACGCCATGAGGAAAAGGTCAACATCTTGCTTATTTTTTATCACTAGAGCCTATCATGTTGCTTTGTACATAGTAGGCACTGAATAAATATTTGTCAAATTGAATTAAAATTTGAACTGCAAAATATAACTAAAGTTGTTGTGATCAGAGGACTACAACTAACAAACGAATGGGATCTCATACACTGTCACTGAGATTCAAACACTAATTGATTTTTAAAGGAAATCTTCAATGGTATGTCAATAGTATTAAAAAACTAATTTTCATCATTGCCCACTAACGCTATATTAATTTTAATTTATTGCTAGGATAGTCAATAGGTTAGTTTTACTCCATACCAAGTATGCCCATTAGTGGTATAGGAGATGTTTCTAAGTAGCCTTTATTATCTTTTTCTCACTATTAGTCCTATTGATTGCTTAATTTACTGAATTTTCCCCTCTCTGCTATTTAGGTATTCATTACAAATTCTTTTTCTCATTCAAATTGATGGAGGCATCACACTTGGATGTTAGCACTGCATTCTTTATATGCTCATAGAACAGTCAGAAATTATGCTAACAAGTTATAAATTAAAAATTATTAAGTATAGAGTATATACCAACTACTGTACTATTTTTCCAAGAAAGGTAGGGAGAAGCAGCTGGATTGGAACAAGTGTGTATAGCAGAGATCTGTGCTGGAGATGACACGTTTATAATGACAGAGAGAGAGAGAGAGTGATCATCAAGTTATGAAGTGGGTCAAATGTTAAAGGTGTGGAAAAAATCTTGGACTTCCATGACCCCCAAAAAAAGTGCTCAAGGAAATATCAGCCACAAAAATATACATTCCAATCTACATATAATTGTTATTGTTTCTAATGAGATAATAATAAGCATGCAAGTTGTGCATTCTTAATAAGAATATCAGTAGAGAAAAGCCCATTTTTGCAAATGACATTCTACAGGAAACCCTATCTTTACTTTCATATAAGCGACCCCCCAAAAAAACCAGAAAATATAAAATCATATTTTACTTGTGTTAATTTAAAAAAAAAAACTTTTGTTTCAGTAAAGTAAAGTGTTAACCTAAAGGCTGTCCTCCAACAATGTTTCTCTAATGCATATGCTAAAATTATACAAGGTTACCTGATTTATAAAACAAGAGATAATTTTGCCAGCCAATCTTTTCAATATTAATGTCAGATGGGGAGTAAAAAAAAACTTACATATATTTTTCAAAGGTAGTTACTCTTGCCACTGAGAGTCAGTGCAGAGTTCAAATTGAAGACAGAATCTCTATAGATGTTGAGGTCTCCCAGAAGCCCAGATGCTCTTCTCGTGTTGATCTCATAGTGTTTGCCTGAAATATTTGAACATTTCAGAAACTTCTGGATAAAATCCTTAACAACTAAAATAGGGTTTGATTGTAGGAAAAGCAAAATGGATGAAGATTGCCTATTGTTCAAATTATATGTATGTAATGAGATGGACCACTTATGTAGCTTGTCTATTAGCATAATGATTTTGGACAGAAACTCAAATCTTTGAGGAAAAGAAGATACCCTTTAATGACACCAGACTCCCTGAAATGAAGAACATATTTTGAATATAAAAATCTCTTTTGGTATTGTTGCATGTCCATAAGTCAGGGAATACTATAGTATCCAAAGAATTATAATTGAATATTATGCTCAATGGACAATTGAAAGGCACATAGTGGGGGTGAATTGGTTGCAATACAGATATTAGGAAAGAGAAAGACATTGAATGAAGAATGTTATCCAATAATAATTTAAAAAATTAAATGGTCTCATGGCAAGAGAGTTCCCTGATAAGTGGTCTCTGTATTTCACTGGAATAATTTTGATATTCAGAGAAAGCATGAAAAGACTCCTATATGTTTAATGGACTCTTTATGGCATGTTATGAGAGAACATGGATAAGAGTTATGTAGTACAGATAGGTATGGATGGTTTATAATCAGTGTAGTTGCAGGGAATATCCATCATGATGAGATTACAGAACCATTTTTTTTTACTATTGCTATTTACTATCACTAATTTTTGACTACTATATATTCATGGATATGAATTTAGGAACCTCTTGTTGTAGGAGGCAAGAAGTAATAGAAATGATAATATCTAGTAAAGCGATAGAGTAATTTTAACTTCATGTGAATATTTTGTATACTCTATCAGAATCGGGAAGCTTGGTTTCTAGACCAATGTCCTCTCTATGTCTCAGTGTCATTTGTAAAAAGAAATACTTGTATTTGATGCTCTCTAAGGTGCTTTCCCAGTCTAAGACTCAGTGATTTCTGATGAAGACATTTAAATTATTGTCAATCATCAACTTTCACAGGTCAATTGTTCCTTAAAAATGCCATGAAAGTAAAAAAAAAAGAATGTTGATACATTGAACCTATGAGAAATGTGGGGTTAGGTTCCTGGGACCATCATAAACTATAATCTTTCACTAGAGACTGCTGAAAATGCAATTTTCTGCCCACAATTCTTTATAAGAAAATATTAATCCTGATCATATGCACTTATCCCAACACAGTAACCATAAAATAACCCATAAAATGCAGTATACAAAATACAATTGTTATCATGCAAAATCTTTTTTCTTGCTAGTAAATCTAAGTCCCTAGAATTCTGTGACTTTTTATGCTAACATCTCTAATAAAAAGCCAACATTGATTTCAAATATTCACTTTTCATAACATATGACATCTATAATCCCATAAATTCTAAATGACACATACAATTCTTAATACTAATACCTGGCACTGTGTCAGATGTTTTACTGTGCATTATACTCCTGTAAACCTTTCTAATCTGAGAAAAAGTTGCTGGGACTTCAGTTCCTGCTTTTTGGAAGATGCTGAGATTGATGAGTTCTTGACATTACCTTAGAGCCCAAAGATCTTACACTATGATTTAGGGGCATACTTGCCACATAAAAACTCAAGTTTTAGCAGTGAACAATGGAAAGAGCATGAATAGTGCTTTACAACAGTAGGATGAATAAGACCAATGAAATGCTTAGTGGAATATCAAAGTTGCATGCATTATCCCTCTCATATGTTTTTCTCCTGTGCAAATGTGTGGTTGCCAACACGAGAGTGAAAATGATATCACTCATAAATTCATAGGAATTCTTGAAGTTGGAAAAGTTAAATATGTGACTGTTAAGGATTGACAATATGTATAAATTATATGCTAATAGACACATGACTTTCCTATCACATATGACTGAATCTGGCCTTTGGGAAAATTCTGTTGAAAATTGTGGCCCAATGAAAATTGATGCTGAACTACTCATGGTAGCACAGGTGCTATTGCATTGCCACCTACTGGAAAAAGAAAAAGTGGAGGTTAAGTAACATAAAACTATTGACTAGAAGAAAAAAAATGCAAACATACAATTTAGTGTTTTCACAATCACCTAGTATTTTCAGCAAGAAGGGATCTTATGTATTATTTAACTTACCATTACCCATATTTTATAGATTTGGAAACTGAGGCCTGTGAAAGTCTTATGATTAACCCAACGTCATTGGGCCAAAATGTTAAAAAAGATCTCAGAAAACAGTCTAAATTTTCCATTTTACTGATGAGGAATCTGAGCCTCAGAGAGATTGATTAACACAAGTAGAAAGTGACAAGAATTGTAATTTGAATTGGGTACATTGACTCTTACATGCTAAATTCAGTGTTCTTTCTACTATACTACAATGCTTCTGAAATCCTGTTTTTCATGAATTATTGGATAGATAATAGAAAAAAGCAGCCTTGTTGCCTGCCAGCAGAGACACTCACATGGAAGACAAAAGAATCATATTGTCCTTATGGAGAATCAGTTCAACCTTTCTGTAATTCTATAGTCTTATGGTCACTTTGGCTTTTGTAAAAGCAATAGAGATGAGAGGATTAAAGATACTTAATCTTCATGTAGATATCTGCATTGTATGTCGAGGATAAATGTCAATGATAAATTTCCATATGATTAAAAGCTGACAAATAGGAGTGTTTTTCTTTTGGTTGGAAGTCATGGTAGTGATTATTAAAAAAAAAAACACTTCTTGTTGGTGGCTAAATATATTTTCTTGCCCTTAAATGAGAATGCTTAATTTAATGTATGTGGTCATTTTTCTAAAAAGCCTTTAATAATAAAGAGTTTGCCTTCTCTAGTATAGGATCAATAAATAGTGGTCACTAGAAATGAACTAAGATCTATTATCTATTGTGTATTATGAAATACCAGCATAATTTGATTTTAACATCTCTGGCCAAGACAGATGACTAAGAGTTAGAGAGATTGAATTGTGAGGAAATAATAAAAGAATTACCTTAATTATTAATTAACCCAATTAGCTCAATTAATTCAAGCAGCTATCATGCTTGTAAGAAGCACCTCTTCCTGAACTTGTTCAGAAATCACATGTAAAGTCATTAAAAGCCCAATGAGACACAAATTATTTGAGGTTTAACTTAGCCTAAAGTTCAGGTATCTGACTAAATCTAAATCTCATGGGTCCAGAAATGGCACATGATTAAACCATTAGATTTAAAAGATTTCTTGTTTGGGTCATGCAACCAACTATTTCTTTCCAGTAGGATTTTGTTTCTTGACCTTCTCAAAATATAGTAATAATAATTAATGATCATAATAATAATGATAATAATAATTTAGACATATATATTGTTTTTCAGATTTGGGGCTAAAATAATGTATATCATGGATTCATTTCACATATTGATAGCATATATAGTTAAGGGATAGAGATAATGCCTGTGCTTTTATTTAGATATATTTGTATATACATACATACAAATATATTTCCAAATGAGCAAATTCCCTTTATTTATGCAATAATATATCTTTTGTTCAATTTATAGTCTAAAGTTGCCCAGATCACTAGGGCCATATTATCAGTATGTGTCATAGGTTGCAAAGAAACTCTGAGGTAGAATTTGAACTTACATCTTCCTGAATCCAAGTCCAGCATTCTGTCCACCATTTTTAGGTGGCAAGTTTTGTTCTTTTCTTAATTGTTTTAGCTTTAACTTCCTTACTTTGTATAAGTTGTGTCCTTCTGCTTCTTATCCTTACCATCCTATTCTCCCACATCAACAGAATATACACTACTTGAGGGTAAGGATCATTTCCTTTTTTTTTTCCTTTTTTTTTATCCTTAGCACTTACAAAATTGAATACAATAAGCAATCAGTTAGTTTGATTAATTTAATTTTATTCTTGAAACTCTCTTGTTTGTCAACTGTACTTCCAATTCAACCCAACAAGCCAAATTTATTATTTATTTATAAACTCCATTTATTATTTGTCAGATGTGTCAGGACACTGTGTTAGGGCATGAGATTTGAAGGCGAAATGAAAAATAATCCTGCTTCAAAGAGATTATTCTACTATAGTGGAGGATTAGGATGATTAGATTAAGCAATTAAATATGCATCCTCAATTATCCAATAAAAGCACATTTATTAAGTGCCTACTATGTGCCTAGTCCCATGGTTAGACACCAGTTTAGGTTAAAAAACTAAACAACGTCCCCACTCCCCTTACATTATTCACATCAAAAACTTGGACATTTAGAAATATAATAGCTTAGTAGTCTAATTTTAGCATGATTATAGATTAGAGTTCAAAGAAACTTTAGAGGCCATCTAATTCTTCCTCATTTTTTGCCCCACTTGAGGAAATAGAAGTCCATAGAAATTAAGTGATTTGTTCACAATTATACAAATTTAAGTGAAAGACTAGAGCTGGACCCTCATTGTTAGGCTCTAAATCTAGAATTCTTTTTTTTCATTTGCAATTATCTCCAATATTCAGTTACTTTGTGTATAATTTAACTTTAAAAGTATGTGCTTGAAAATCCTAGGGGAATTATTTATAGAAATTTGGCATCATCTGTATTCAGAGTTCACATTCATTTAGCCATCTCATCTATAGTATATTATAAGATATATACACATATAGCACCAAGTCCATTAGGTGTTTTTTATTTTATAATAAAGATTCCTACAAACATGGCCACATGGGGTTATCTCTTATAATGTCCTAGCTTCGTTTAATTTATTCTTTTTTTTTCCTCTGTGGATCCTGATAACTGGTCTTCAGGGTAAATGAAACAAGTTTATGCCCTCAATCCAAAATTATGTTTTAACCCTATGTATAGTAACACCCAGTAGATTTCTTAATTTTAAATACAAAGTCATTGCCCTTTCACAAATGATTTAATAATTTTGACAAATAGATTTATTCAGTTTATCCTAATAAATTCTTTGCCTCCTGTGGAAGCATAAGGAGAAAGCATGTTATGAAATAAAATGGAAAGTTTAAACATGTTTGATCACAGTTTTCTCTTACTATAAAATGTGTGAAATCAACAGATTCAACACTTTCAGTTTCAGGAAATGCTTGATTCTCAGAAAGGCATATAATTGAGTGTACCTGAGGTAAAGGACTATGTCTAATCAGTCGTCTGTGTAGCTGGGTAGAGTCAAGTGCCATTCATCTGCCTCCCCTGAGATCTGTGGAAACAAGAAGGAGGAGTAGTGGTAAGACAAAGATATATAACCATGTTGACCACTGAAGTACATGGTTAACAGCTTAATTATCTAAGTTCAGCTATCAGTCAGGGACAATCCTGTACAATTTAGGCGTACTTTATAATTTACTATAGCAATGGCATAATGATAAGGACAGTGGGGCTAGAATTAGAATCTGCATTAAGTGTGTTTAATTTAATTTTTCTAATTATATTTCTAATAGCTTAAATATCTGTGCTGATAAAATGGTTAGCCACCTGCATTTAAATGCCACCTGATGCGTTTATTTTGGAACAGTCACAGATTGGCATAATTTGAGCTCAAGTTCCTCTGAAAAATTCTTCTATTAACGGATATGAAATTAATCTCATTGCCTGGGCTGGAAATGAAGTTATGGAGCTGCTATCGTTGTAAGGATCAAGAATGGAATGTTTTAAATTGGGAAATGGCTATTTTTTCTCTCATTTGAACTCAGTTTAGAGGTCTATTTAATTAAAAATAGAAAGTTGTGCTGGCATTTCACAGTTTTCCTATGGACCTTTTATGCTGGAATAGTGCCTGACTTAAAAAAAAATCAATTCAGTCAAGTGTTTGCATAGTGGTATGTGAGGAAGGTTAGGTGAATATGCACTATACATTCATACCAAGTGAGCAAATATATGCATGGCAGCTACTATTTCCATCCCCTTCCTCCTGTCTATGGGTTTTGAGCTGACAGCCCTTTAACTCACTTTTGGGCTCACTCCTGAAGGTGAAAGACTTCAGAAAAGGTAATAAGGAAGCCAGGAGTGTATTTTTACACCAGCATTTCATTTCCTTAATTTTTGCAGATGAATCCAGGTTTGGTAAAGTCTTCCAAAAGGAAAAGCACGAAGACGGTTTGTCTTTTCCAGTTCTAGCCTGTCCATTGAGTTGTTTAAGTTTGTGTAACACTGAGAGAAAATCCAGGGAAAGCCCTGAGTTTAATGATTCCCGTTCATCATTGCACTTGAGCTTAGTCGATTCTGAATGGGCTGCTACTCAAGGAAGCATGTGATAATGTCACTATGGGGAATAATGTGGTTGTCCCAGTAAAGTTCAGTTGCCAACTGGCAATATGGCTTTAATTAGCAATAGCTGTAATAATACCAATGATGATGATTATTATAGTATATGTTATCTTTCTTTATTTGAAGATTACATTAAAGAGCATTGGATTGGGAGTTGGGTGTCCAGGGTTTTTGTTCTGGCTCTATCGTGAAATGGCTGTGTGACTTTGTCTAGGTCACCTTACCACTCTGTGCCTCTGTATTCTTATCTGTAAAATGAGAGAACTGGTCTTTGTGATCTCTAAAGTGCCTTTTCTGAATGACCTTCACTGGAATGTTTTCCAGATCCAAAAA
Source organism: Gracilinanus agilis (assembly GCF_016433145.1). Classification (NCBI taxonomy): domain Eukaryota; kingdom Metazoa; phylum Chordata; class Mammalia; order Didelphimorphia; family Didelphidae; genus Gracilinanus; species Gracilinanus agilis. The sequence continues at coordinate 271,126,212 of NC_058132.1, forward strand.
TATTCCATGAGTCTATGTTTGTTTATGTGCACATGAATGTGCTTAAAGAAATTAAAATTTGGCCCCTTGTGGAAATTCTGATTTATTTCACTGCTAGCAGGTCTTGGTTTCTATTATTATAACCAATTTAAATAACATTCTTTTTAATCTGAGCTGAAAACTTATTCTTTGGGGCCAGTGTCTTTCATGCTTTCCAGGAATTCAGAGCCACTGAGGAAACTAGAGGAAAAGTGAAGGGGGATCCATGTTGACCTTGATCTTTCTTGCCCATACCTTCTAATGAGGATGGTTTGGTTGTGTCTGGTGGTTCCTTTTAGCGCTGTATTGGATATAGTCCTGTCTTGGGGAATGGGCATGCTTCATTAAAGGTAAAGTCCCAAAGAACTTCCTTTCTTGAATAAAGTGCAGGTCTCTCCACTCCAAACAGTAGCAAATGAGGCTTATGATGTATTTTGTGATCTGCAACACTATGGGGGTCTGTTTTGATTTGTCATTGAAGATGTAAATGGCATGTAGGATTCCTGTTTAGACAGGAATAGTCATTGGAAAGCAAGTCAACCTTGAAAGACACCAATGCAAGATAATGAAGCATGAATTGACAGGTGATGGGATGAATCTAAAACATTTGTGGGGCCTATATAATATAATGAGTGAAATATGTTGACTTGATCAGAGGATATTATGGGAAATTATTAGATTACAGGACTATTGGTTTGGGTGATGAATGGAGAACTCTATTTCCCTGTCTCAGACTTTAACATTCTGTCCATTTATAATTCTCTTCAAATTTATTTTGGGGAAAAATGAGATTTATTTGTAAAGTATTATTATATTTGTTTCCTGGACAAATTGTGTGTGTCATTTTCTGCTACCCATGATTAATATTGTGGCAATGGTAACTATACTTTTCTTTTCCTATATAAAAATATAACCAGTGTTCAGCTTTAATAGTAGCAGAAAGACTAATTTAAAAGATACCTCGGCTAAAATATATTCGTAAAATATCAATTAAGTTTTTTTTCAGCAAAAAGGGGGGCAGAAAAATAAAGACTTCCAATTTATATTCAGGTCCTTTTTTCTTTTAGAATGGAAAAGAGACTATTTATGCTCTTTCCTATATTTTTATTTACAACCCAATTTATACTTAGTACTGCCACCTGCAAGTGTATTATTATGTATAGTTTTTATCAGGTGTTCTCAATCTAGGGAAGATCATGGAATTTTTATTGTCCTAAAATTCTGGAAAAACAAGTGATACTGGTAATGAAATATCCCCCTGAGAGCAGTAGGAGGGCAAGAAAAGTAAAGTAGAAAAGGATTCATTACTATAATTGTTCCATCCCCTCCCTCTATCTTTTCCTAAAAATCTTGTCAATCCACGAAGGTAGGCAAAATAAGAGTAATGGCAAAAAATAGTTTAGTAGAACTACCTGATATGGCTCCAAGATCATTATAGGGTTATAGGTTTAGAGTTAGAAGCCATTAACTCTAAATTGCTAATATTTTTTAGATAAGAAACCAATGCTCTGAGATATTAAGTGATTTAATACCACACGAGTCAAAGGACAGCTTAGGTGAAGTCAGGAAGAATCATTTTTCTGAGTTCAAATCCAGACCCAGATCCCTACTAGCTGTGTAACCCTGGAAGAGTCACCCAACCCGTTTTGCCTCAGTTCCCTCATTTATAAAATGAAGCTGGAAGAAAAGGAAATGATAAATCACATTACTATTTTTAACAAGAACATCCCAAGTGGGGCCTTGAAGAGTTAGACTCAATTAAAATGACCAAACAACAAAAAAACCTGAAAAGAGGTTATATTATTTTGAGTGCAACTAGGTTTCAAAGAGGATAGAGTGCTGGCCCTGGAGTCAGGAGTAATTGAGTTCAAATCCGGCCTCAGATATGTGTCAGTTGTATGATCAAGGTCAAGTCACTTAACCCTGTTTGCCTCGGATCATTTAAATGAGTCAGAGAAGGAAATGGCAATCAACTTCAGTATTTTTGCCAAGAAAAACCTAAATAGGTCACAAAGAATCAGGTACTTTGACAACACAAGTTACATAGTAGGTGGAAGATCTGGGTCAGTGATTCCCAAAGTGGGCCCTACCGCCCCCTGGTGGGTGCTGCAGCGATCCAGGAAAGCGGTGATGGCCACACTTTTTTTGTATTACATTCTATTCTGAGTTCAATAAAGTTTCATAATTTCCAGAGGGCACTAAGTAATATTTTTTTCTGGAAAGGGGGCAGTAGGCCAAAAAAGTTTGGGAATCAATGAGTTGTGCAATCTCATTTTAAATCCAGTGCTTTTCCATCATAACATGGGTAATTTTCATAGTAATCATTATTATCACCCATTTGCCCAAAGATCTATTGGTATGTCCTCAATTTCTGGTTAGGGACACTTCTGAACTAAATAAAGATATATCTTGTGGCAAATTGTCTTGCCTATGTAAGAAGAGATAGAAAAGAAAGTTTGAAATGAAGACAAAAGTTCAGTATCCTCGCCTAAGATATGAAAGGAAATTTAGGTGCTTATTAACATTTTACTGTGCATTTGCTTGCCCATATACTAAACATATCACAACAATGAAAATCCTAAGATAAGTTTCAAGCATTTAGAATTCAAGGAGTTAAATAAGGAAACAGCATAGGAGTCAGCTCCTATTTTAGATATTCATCCTATATCCATGTAGTCAAAGCGCACAGTCCCATGTATTTGAGTGTTTCTCCAAATCTGCAGGAGGCATACAGCTCTGCAGAAGACAAGAGCTACAGAAGATCAGTATTGTAGGACTATTTTTCCACATCCCAGAGTAGTTTCATTTCTTCTCTTCCTTATGTCTTTTTGTACCACCCACATATTTCTCTTAGGACCAAGATCTAGAGAACATTGTAGGTATATCAAAATTATATTTACAAGTAAAATTCTATTTATGCACTTCAAGGACAGTTTAATATTTTAAAGAATTCTTTAGTTGATCCTTTTATAAATTGAATAATTTAGTTTGTAACAATTGCCTCCACTGATAGTATGTAAGTTCAGGTTTTTTATATATCAGGTTTTCATAAAATTTCTGTGTGTATATAGTTTATACATAAAATAATTATATATTACATATAATATATGTGTATTCATAATACAAATATGTGTATATAATCTATGTAAACAATTCTGAGATATTACCATGTGAATAACTCCCCATCCAGAATTACCTTCTATTGAAGTAGATAGGCAACTCATTTATAAATTAAAATCAGCAGGGATGCTGAGGGGTTAGATAAGCTGTTATAGTAGCCTGTATCTTTTGGAAAAAGAACTTGATCTTTGGACATGACTGACTGATTCTTACTCATTAGCCTACTAGCCATTATATCTCTGCTGTCTCATATAGGCTATGAGTTTTCTATATATACATGCATGTTCTTATGTATATATGTATATATGCACATACATGCATTACTGTTTGTCCTTCATTTTTGCAAAAGACCAATGGAATAATAGGATAATTTCATGATTGGTTCATGAATTGAATTTAAGCGAGACATATTTGCACAAAGTTATCAATTTCACTCTCTTCCAGAGTCATGGATGCCTAATAGCAAGACAAAAGTCAACATCACAAGTGATGATGGCCCAGATACAGTGGATGAATGTGGCCCCTTAGATTTCTGAATACGTTGTAAGCATTCCATAGTGACTGCTTTTGCCACCTTTTTGGTCACTGGAAAAAATATTCCCATCCACACATTCCACCAGGAAAATGCTTGATGTGGACATCTCCCCAATTCATGGGATTTATTATATATACACACACACACAAATACTGTTGATTACCCTCAACTTATTTTAACCTGTTTATTGGGAATAGTTTTTTGGGGATGTGGCTGCTGCACATACTATAGTTTCTTGCAGCCCCATGTGAAAGCTGAATAACAGGTGAACACCAGACATTGATGAGCAGCCCTGAAAAAGACTCAGCAATCCCTCAAATCAGAAATGTAGAAATGTTATTGATTCCTAAACACTTACACACTCTGCATATATGTGTATTGTGTATGTACATGCATTGTATGTATGTTAATATAGGCATTGTATAGCAGATAACTAGAAAAATATAAACCCCAAATAATGGGATGGGAATAGAGGAGAGTGATTATAACATTTAATTAACTATTTATCCAGTTCAAACTTATGTTTATACATGGACACACTCAAGTGTGTATATATATATATATATATATATTTTTTTTTTATCCTGGGACTCCATTCTAGGAGCATAGGGCCACAACCAGTAGGCAATGGGTCACACAGTCGCTCAGGGTCACCCAGCTGGGAAGTGTCTGAGCCCGGGTTTGAACCTAGGACCTTTCGTCTCTAGGCCTGGCTCTCAATCCACTGAGCTAGCCCAGCTGCCCCTACTTTAGGTTGCAGTTTCTTTAGCAGATGTAGTTTTTACAGGGTGGGGTTGCTAGCCCCACGCCCAACCCTCCTCCTTTTTCATCCGGGCTAGGGACCTTCCTTAGCCCAGGAGTGGTAAGGGTGGGCAATAGGGGTCAAGTGACTTGCCCAAGGTCACACAGCTGGAAGTGTCCGAGGCCGGACTTGAACCTAGGACCTCCAGTCTCTAGGCCTGGCTCTCAATCCACTGAGCCACCCAGCTGCCCAAGTGTATATATACCTATGAGAAAAAATGTGTAACACAAAGACATGTGCTTCCTGCACATGTGTTAGATATTCGTAGTAAATATTATGGAACACAACATACAGAACAACAGACTATAAGGTCAAATAAGTAGGTTTCACATGTGATAATTTACATCCTAAGTGGTATCCTTACACAGAACCTGGATAACTGCTCTCTTTCATTCTAAATTATCTAATAGCACAGAAAACTTGAGTGACAGCTAGGTTTGTCCCAGAACAGTATAAATTAAGATTATATTCCCTCCCTTTAGACTTTGGGTTCATCAGTCTAGGTGTAAAATGTGTGTAAGACACTTTCTCATTGAATAAAGATCTTGCATTTGGATGCACGCTGGGGCTGGCCAAGCTGCAGCTGAGCCTACTCAGGGATCACAAGTTGTTTGTAACAAAAATCCTTTGCTTAGAAAGATTATCTTTTTCTTTACTAATAGTATTACTTTAAATAAAATGGACTTTTCTCTTTTACTTGGGTTATATATACACTCAGATCTCAAATCCGCGCAGGAAACAAATGCATATATACACACACAAATGTGCACATATGTATATTTAGAGTTGATGTAGATACAGGCATAGATACAACTACACATATGTGAGCCAGAGCCAGAGAAATTGAGACAGAGGTAAATTTTAATGCCTAATTATGGCATAGAGGTAATCCTATAGCCTAGATTCTACCTATATATAGAAAAGTTTTTGATGTGGACTTATTGATGAATTCTTACTTAGATCAAGGAGGTTCATCACCAAAGGGTTTGTCACTATGTAATAGATTTTTTTTTACCCTTGGAAAATCATAAATAAAATCTGTATAATGGGAGAGGTTTAAATTCTGTATTATTGAAGCATCCACACTAGTATAATCAGTTGTTAAAAGTATTCGATTTTATATATATAATGATTGCATACATGTTACTGTGTAGACAAACTACAGAGATAACAATAGATCTCTCTGTTCAAAAGTATTTCTACTTCTAGTCAAAATAGAGACTGGAATTTAAAGAATTAGTGTCTTCTAAAAGACAGTGAGTAATAAAGGGGCTTGGAGTAGGGAAACCCGGTATTCAAATCCTGCCTGTGTCACTTAGTTGTGTGACCCTGGGCAGGTCACTAAGTCATCATATGATTTAAGCTTCAGAAACAGAGATTGTGATCCATGTTAGTAGAGTCACCTAAAAGGCTAATTTATTAACCTCTATGGTCATTTCACCAGAAGCTGATTCTGATGAAATGGAACAGAAGATAATGGAATTATTTAGGACAAGAGCAGCTACTGGGAAAAATGAAGACACTGGAATCCAGAAGGATAAAGAAAGAAGAGGTAGGAAGACAAATTTCCTGTTTCACCACCCTACCCCCACCCCATTGGGATATCCCTGTGTGTTTTAGCACTTAATAGATCCTGATACTATCTTTTGGTAAGAGATCTTATTTCCTTACTTCATTGGCAAACATTTTATGAGGCTTCATTTTCAAAGAAGGAGACAAATGAGCTACATGTGAGTTCAAGAAAATGAAATCAGCATTTAATTACTAAATATTCTACCTCTAAAATTAAAGAAAAAAAGCTTAAATAATTCAGTTTGATTTGGTCTCATTAGCCTGATTTCCTAGTATTTAGCCCTAATTATATGATACATAAGCCCTAATTATGTGGTACATATACAGTGTGCTCTCTAAAGTTAAAGATCAGAACGGATACTGACTTAAATGATAAAATATGTTAAATTATTAACGATAATTAATCTTACAAAATAGGCATAATTAGTTTGAGTACTTTAGATATTATTCTTAATAGCGTTACAAATAATATGGCACAGTTTGATCATTTAAAAAAATTATTGGAAAGAAATTCTCTGTAAGCAACCCTACTCCCTCTCCTCCTCGCTGCCAAAGGGTTAGTCAATTTTTCTATGCTGTCAAAATATATCTGGTCCTAATGGTTGAAAAAGTGGGTTTATTTTAACTCATTAAATGCTCTATACTAAATAATGGGGAAGGAAAGGAGGATGATTCTAGCTTTTAAAGAGCTGTCTCTTTCCAGTTCAGTACCCTGAATATATTGTAATAAATATGCCATTATGATCATAGAATGCCTTTAGGTTATTGCATTCTGAACAGTTTGCTACAAAGTGGCCACTTAGGTGTGTGACTTTGGGTAAGTCATAATACCTCTATGAAACTCAGTTTCCTCATCTTTAAAATGGTCAATCAGGTTTCTCTAGCTATATACCTGTGATCCTATTAAAGTGTTAGGAGGGTTCAATTTTTAAGAGGATGAGGGAGAGAACTGTGAATTCTTTGAAGATCTTTTTCATTATGAGGCTGTTTTTCAAATATACAAAACTCTAAGGGGAGCCAGGCTTGTACCAATACCATTTGATACCAAAGATGATGTTAGTTTTTAAAAGGTATTACTGAATCAAGCATAAAATTATTATTATTATTTAAGTTGTACCTCTTCATTTATTTATTTATTTGTTTGTTTTATATGAACCCTTACCTTCCATCTTAGAGTCAATACTGTGTATTTGCTCCAAGACAGAAGAGTGGTAAGGGCTAGGCAATGGGAGTCAAGTGACTTGCCCAGGGTCACACAGCTGGGAAGTGTCTGAGGCCAGATTTGAACCTAGGACCTCCTGTCTCTAGGCCTGGCTCTTAATCCATTGAGTCACCCAGCTGCCCCCATGAAATTATTTTACTTAAGGAGGAACATTATGAAATGGATACTTCTCTGTGATGAGAATCAACCTGCTTTGACTAGACATCAAAGATGAAGAAGCCAAAGGGGACATAAAAAATTACACACAATACAATATGTTACTTAAATTTCCCTTAATAATATCTACCTTTGTTTTTAATGTTTCTATTACATACAGTCTATTAGACTACTTCCATTTCCAGCAACATGGGACCCTTTCCTTGTATGCTTCACAATGATACTTTAAAAAATAAACCACAGGCCAAATTATGTCTGATGATACATAGCTCCATAAAACAAAAAGCCTGCTGGAGCAGCCTATAATATAAGGGTTAGCTCTGTCTTGGGATGCCAGTGTTATAAGTTTCCATTATAATTGGAATAAGGCAGAGAAGGACTAATGGACACCATCAAAATCAAGCATTTCCTAGAGCTGGAAAAATTCCTAGAATCCTAGAATGTTAGAGGTCTTTAGGATCTTGGGGGTCATCTAATTCAATTCATCTAATCTTTGTTAAGCAATTACCATATCGTGTGCAAGGTATTGTGCTAGCTACTGGGAACACAAAGATAAAAATGAAACTGTCCCTGATTCGAATAGTATATTCTGCTTTAGAATAAGGGGACAACATGTTAGTAAATAAGTGGATTCAAAGTAAAGTCTTTCCAAATAAGAAAGACTGCTAATAAGTGGAGTGAGGGGAATGTTGCAATCAAGGAAAGCTTTACATTATTCACCTAGCTCAACAGCATCATTTTACAGATGAGGAAATTGAGACTCAGAGAGCTTAAGTGAGTCATCCAATGTCACATAACTAGTTCATGGTAAAGGTAAAAATAGTTCTCCTACCAACCTCTCCCATGCAACTTTCTCCTATACTTGTCTGCCAGTCCAACATCCTGTGTGTTGCTCTTACAACTTCTTTCAATGTTAAAAAAAAAAGTACAGTGACCAAAGAGGTCATAGAAAACAATTCATTCTTTTATTTTATTTACATACAATACAATACAATATTTTATTTATATCAGTATTGTTGTGCTAATATGTAACTGTAAGTAACTAAATTTGAGAAAGTTTCTTGGATCCAAAATGTCTCCATTTTTGTACTGCTAATACTGAAATATGCAGCTACCCTTGGGAGAATGTTTCTTAAATCTTAAAGATACAACAATAAAATTGCTGAAAAGTTTTATTCATTTCATCTGTACACTCTGCTTCAATTCAATTCAATTTAATTCATTCAATTCAATTCAATTTAATTCTTTGGTTTCAATTCAACAATTCAGCAACCCTTAACTGAGTGCCACTTGTACTGAGTTACCACTGTGCTTGGTGCTGGATTGAGATGCAGCATTGAAATTATGCTAATGAGAATCTGGCTGTGCTGGACTAGACATATGTTATGGATATAAATACTTAAACCTGATGACTGGCTGAAATGGGCACAACTACTAGAAAGGGAGGAGGGAAGCATACCAAAAAAGACTCAAGCAGTGCAAGATTAGACTTTTTGTGTTTGCAAGGGAGACCAACCAACCAACTAGAAATAATATTGCTAATAAGACTAGACACAAATATGACACTTTTCTCAGATTATGATATTTGAACCTTATAATAATCTTGTATATGAAATTATTATTGTCACCATTTTGTGACTAAATCGATTGAGTCCCAGGAAAATTAAATTAGAGGCATCTAAGTGGTACAGTGAATAGAGTGCTGTACTTGAAGTCAGGAAAACTTGATTAAAAAAAATTTTTTTTAACCCTTACCTTCCGTCTTTAAGTCAATACTGTGTATTGGCTCCAAGGTAGAAGAGTGGTAAGAGTAGGCAATGGGGGTCAAGTGACTTGCCCAGGGTCACACAGCTGGGACGTAGCTGAGGCCATATTTTTTTAAACCCTTAACTTCTGTGTATTGACTTATAGGTGGAAGAGTGGTAAGGGTAGGCAATGGGGGTCAAGTGACTTGCCCAGGGTCACACAGCTGGGAAGTGTCTGAGGCCGGATTTGAACCTAGGACCTCCCGTCTCTAGGCCTGGCTCTCAATCCACTGAGCTACCCAGTTGCCCCCAGGAAAACCTGATTCTGAGTCCTGGGCCAGTCACTTAGTGTTGTCTGTCTTGGTTTCCTCATTGGAAAATTGTTAATGATAATAGCATCTACCTCATATAGTTATTGATCAGGACCAAATGAAATAACATGTAAAGCCAACCTCAAAGTACTATATAAATTCTAACTAGTGGTAATAGTAGTAGTAAGTAGTAGTAATAGTAATATAATATTTATTGTTTTGCCTAGGGACATACTACTAGTTAATCGTGGATGGAGGATTTGAAGCTAATTATTTTTAACTCTAAGTATAATACTCTAGCTATTATATAATATTGACTCTAATAATGAAGGTTTCTCTTGAGCAAAAATTCTCACTCAACGAACAAACTGTTGTATGTTGTAGTGCAAAGTAAATTAACTTCTTTTATTTAGAATATTTTCCATGGTTATATGATTCATTATTCATCCACTCCATTGCCCCCCACTCTCATTTCTTGATTGGGTAATGGCTTGTCTTTGTTTTTGTTTTTGCTTTTTTGTAAATTTGACTTAGTTTCTTATATATTTGGGAAATTAAGCCTTTGTCAGAGAGTTTTGTTATAAAAATGTTCTTCCAGTTTGTTGCTTTCCTTCTAATTTTGGTTGCATTGGTTTTGTTTGTATAAAACCTTTATAATTTGATATAATGAAAGTCATTCATTTTACATTTTGCAATGTCTATCTCTTGCTTGCTCTGAAGTTTCTTCCTTTCCCACAGATCTGACAGGTATACTATTCAATGTTCACCTAATATATTTGTTATTTCACACTTTATGTTTAAGTAATTTATCCATTTTGAATTTATCTTGGCACAAGGTATAAGATATTGATCAAAACCTAATTTTCCCTGTACTATTTTCCAGTTTTCCTGGCAGTTTTTGTCAAATAGTGAGTTTTTGTGCCAAAAGCTGAGATCTTTGGATTTATTGAATACTAGCTTGCTGAAATTGTTAATCACAAGTCTATTCCATTGATCCACTCTTCTGTCTCTTAGCAAGTATCATGTTGTTTTGATGACCACTGCTTTATAGTAAAGTTTAAGATATGGCGCTGTTAGGCCTCCATCCTTCCCATTTTTTCATTATTTCCCTTGATATTCTTGTTTTCTTCTTCTTCCAGATGAACTTTGTTATAATTTTTTCTAATTCCATAAAATTTTTTTTTGTAGTTTGATAGGTACAGCACTGAACAAGTAGATTGATTTTGGCAGGGGTACCATTTTTATTATATTAGCTTATCCTACCCATGACCAATTAATGTTTTTCCAGTTATTTAGATCTATTTATAATTGCTGGAAAAGTGTTTTGTAGCTGTGTCCATATAATTCCTGTGTTTGTCTTGCCAGAGAGATTCCTAAATATTTTACAAAGTCTAGAGTGGTTTTAAATGGAATTTCTCTTTCTAACTCCTACTGCTGAGTATTGTTGGAAATATATAGAAATGTTGATGACTTATGTGTATTTATTTTGTACTCTGCAACTTTGCTAAAGTTTTTAGTTATTTCCCCTGGCCTTTTAGTTGATTTTATGTGATTCTTTAAGTATACCATCACATTATCTGCAAAGAGTGATAATTTAGTTTCCTCATTGCATATAATTTGTTCATTTTCTTTTTATAATACTGAGTAAATAGAGTACATAAACATCTTCAGATTTAAGGTTTAGAGGAAATTAATATTATGAATTATATTTTCATATTTATTAAATATTCATAATACTAACAAATCTTGATTTCTTTTAAGTTATGCTCTGAGCTCATGCTTCTCTGCCCAATTATCAATTATTTTAAGAAAACAACAATTAAAACAACACTTTATCTATTTAAGAGAAAATGCTAAAGGATACTACTTTATGAAACGTATGTTGATAAAACTTTTAAATTTATTATTGATGCTCAGTAATTGGATGATTCAGTGAATCAGTTAAATTAGCAATAGTTAAATTAAGAAAATAGGAAAAAAAGGACTGACAGTCATGTCATATAGATACAGTTTCAGATTAAGCTTCAATATGCTGGTAGAATGGTATTTGGTTACTTTGGGAATCAGTTATTTCTGCCTCCACATATATAAAACTAGATATTCTGATTAAAAATGAAGAATTCTGTAACATTATCAATATATCAAAATATGCAACTATAACTGAGAAAGTTTCTTAAATTTTATTTGAGCAGTAGTAGTAACAATCCATCATTTCTTATTAATTGATTTCTGATAACTAGTGTGAATAATGAATTTTATGAAGTGGTCACATTTTTGAATTGACACTAAATCTTACCATTGGGCTGAAACCAATTGCCATATTTTATATAATTATTACTTTGAATAGTGCAAATTAGAATATGTACAAGAACATTTTATGAGATTTCTTATTTGCACTAATTGGGACTTAGTTTTATCCTGAGGTGCATTTGGTATGGGGATTACCTAGTGAAGAAAATCCCTCTCACAGTACAGAACTTCAAGTGTTCTATGTCTTACGATGCTAGTATTTTTCCCGGGATTCTAAGATGTTAGGTGACTGGCCCAAAGTCACAGAGGTAGTATAAGAAGGACTTGAATGCAAAGTTTCCTAATTCTGGCCACCTCTCTATCCACCACATTATGCTGTCACTTAATAAATATGTATTATATAGAGATAATAAACTCATTAATTTTTTAAATGGATAAACATAGCCAGTCTTTATGTGGAATGTAACTTGAATGATTCTTATTCCATTGCCTAGCCAACCTGAATAACAGATTTTTCTGATTATTTTAAATTCAATTTATTCATTGTTTGAGTAGAATGACCATCTGTTTGGGAAAGGTGTAGACACAGTTCCAACTGTAGTTTGGTTTTTCTGTATGTTTCTACTGTTAATAGTAGTGATATTGGTCAATATTTTTTGTTTGAATCAAGGTTTAATTAATTAATATTAGTAAAAAATAATAAAAAACAATATTCAGAAGCAATGTGGAGCAGTGGATACAGAAATGATTCAGTAGTCAAGAAGTCCTGAGTTCAAATACTAACTTTGTTATAAACTAGTTATGTGATTCTGGGTAAGTCACTTAACTTATGAGTGTGCCCAGTCAATTCCTTTAAGACTATAATTTGAAGAGTAGGAGGTAAACTGCTTTGGTAGAGTTTCCTCCCCAAGAACATTTCCTACAATTATAAAATTAAAGGTGTAGAACCATTTCATGTTATTAAAAGTGTTAGAAATTATCTAACATATCCCTGTGGAAAGAACAACTAGAATTGTTCTCAGGGTCAAGCCTCCTGGTGGTCCCCTTGCTTGTTCCTCTGTCCAAGGCTCCTTTAACAGTCTCAGGGCACTGCTTCCACAGTCATACACCTCTCTGCACTAGGTCTCCACTCAAGGTCCATGCCTGCGCTCAGGATCCTTGTCTGCGCCTGCTCTCAGGATCTGCATCCCCTTTTGAACTCAGGATCCGCATCCCTGCCTGTACTCAGGGTCTGTGTTCAAAGTCCGCACTTTCTTTAGCCTCTTGGGGTCTTAAGTCTTGCTGCTCTCAGAAGCAGGCCATGGTGACCCCAAGTAGCTGCCAAGGACTTAATGGGTGCCCCAAACTTGCTCTAACTCTTTTGCGCTGGTTTTGGCATTGTAGGTGGTGTGTGTGGGGGAGGGGGTTGCTCAGCTCGCGTTTTAGTAGAGCTATTTCACCCCCTTATAGCATAGAAATGCCCCAATTCCAAGTACCTTCAATGCTGCGCCCTTCGTTAATCTGGATTTGTTTTTATGTCCTCTTGAGGAGTCCTGTATGTGTGGGTTAGGAGAGGTCAAGCAACTGCTTTTTACTCTGCCTCCATCTTAATGCAGAAAACAACTGCTGGAACACATGGGTTTAGGCGGACATGATTGGGGATGCAGACTCGAAACTACCACTCCAATGCAACTATCAACAATCGGGGGGAACTAGGTCTTGATCAATGACACATGTCAAAACCAGTGGAAATATGCATCAGCTATGGTGGGGTAGATCGGGGGGGTGAAGGGGAAAGTAAATGCATGAATCATGTAACCATGTTAACTTTTCTAAAAAATAAATATTATTAAATGTTAAAAAAAAATGACTGAAATGTTTTTTTTTCTTCATCTCACCCACCAATAATCAATCACTAAAGTACCAAGTGCTTGAAATATGGCATTTGTTTTTTTTTAATTTTTTAATTAATTTTTATTAAATATTTCAAATTATATATAAAGGAAATTTAATTTCTTTTTTAAAAGAATTAAACTATATTTATATAATTAATTATTTTAGAATCTTTTCCCATGGTTACATGAATCATGTTCTTTCCCTTCTCTCCTCTAACCCCTCCTCCCATGGCCAATGTGCAATTCTACTGAATTTTACATGTGTCATTGATCAAGACCTATTTCCATATTATTAATATTTACATTAGGGTAATTGTAAAGTCTACATCCCCAATCATATCCCCATTGACACAGGGGATCAAACAGATGTTTTTCTTCTCTGTTTCTACTCTCACAGTTCTTTCTCTGGATGTGGATAATGTTCTTTTCTCATAAACCCCTCAGAATTGTCCTGGATCATTGCATTGCTGCTAGTAGAGAGGTCCGTTACATTTGATTGTGGTAAGGTGTATCCATCTCTGTGTATAAGGTTCTCCTGGTTCTGCTCCTTTCACTCTGTATCAATTCCTAGAGGTCATTTCAGTTCATGTGAAGTTCCTCCAGTTCATTATTTCTTTTAGCACAATAGTATTCCATCCCCAACAGATACCACAGTTTGTTCAGCCATTCCCCAATCAAAGGCCATATCCTCATTTTCCAATTTTTTGCCACCATGAAGAGCATGACTATAAATATTTTTGCACAAGTCTTTTTCCTTATTATCTTTTTGAGGCATAAACCTAGCAGTGGTATGACTGGATCAAAGGACAGACGGTTTTTTAATGCCATTTGGGCATACTTGTAAATTGCCTTCCAGAATGGTTGGATCAATTCAGAACACCTGAAGCAGTGCGTTAGTGTTTCAATTTTGCCACATCCTCTCCAACATCAATTACTTTCCTTTGTAGTCATATTAGTCAGTCTGTTAGGTATGAGGTGGTACTTCAGAGTTGTTTTCATTTGCATTTCTCTGCTTATAAGAGTTTTAGAACACTTTTTCATGTGCTTATTGATAGTTTTGATTTCTTTATCTGAAAATTTCCCATTCATGTCCCTTGCCCATTTTTCAATTGGGGAATGGCTTGATTTTTTTGTACAGTTGATTCACTTCCTTATAAATTTGAGTAATTAAAACTTTGTCATAGTTTTTTGTTATAAAGATTTTTTTCCCCAATTTGTTGCTTCCCTTCTAATTTTGGTTGTATTGGCTTTGTTTGTACAAACCCTTTTAAATTTAATGTAATCAAAATTATTAATTTTGAATTTTTTAATATTTTCTAACTCTTGCTTGGTCTTAAAATCTTTCCTTTCCCATAGATCTGACAGGTAAATTATTCTATGTTCACCAAATGTACTTATATTTTTCCTTCATAATATTCAAGTCATTCACCCTTTCTTAATTTATCTTGGTGTAGGTTGTGAGATGTTGATCTAAACCTACTTTTCCCCATACTGTTTTCCAATTTTCCCAGAAGTTTTTTGTAAAATAGTGGGTTTTTGTCCCCAAAACTGGGCTCTTTGGGTTTATCATAGACTGTCTTGCTGACATCACTTGCCCCAAGTCTATTCCACTGATCCTCCCTCCTGTCAGTACCATATTATTTTGATGACCACTGCTTTATAGTACAGTTTAAGATCTGGTACTGCTAGGCCACCTTCCTTCATGTTTCTTTTTTTTTTTCATTATTTCCCTTGATATTCTTGATCTTTTTTTTTCTTCCAAATGAACTTTGTTATAGTTTTTTTCTAATTCAGTAAAAAAAAATTTCTTTTTGGTAGTTTGATAGGTATGGCACTAAACAAGTAAATTAATTTGGGTAGAATGGTCATTTTTATTATGTAAGCTCATCCTATCCATGAGCAATCAATGTTTCTCCAATTGTTTAGATCTAGTTTTCATTGTTTGAAAAATGTTTCGTAGTTGTTTTCATATAATTCCTGTGTTTGTCTTGGTAGATATATTCCTAAGTATTTTATCTTGTATATAGTTATTTTAATGGATTTTCTCTATCTCTTTCTGATGTGTTGTGTGGTGAGTACACAGAAATGATGATGATTTATGTAAGTTTATTTTATATCCTTCAATTTTGCTAAAGGTGTTAATTGCTTATTCTTACCTATCCATTTTTGTACATCATCCCAACATAACTGTCCTAAAATTGATAAGTTTCTTAGAAGACAGATGTGTTATCTTCTCTTATAGAAATGTAAATGGTTTAACTTTAGTGAGTTCTTTGTGATTCCATATTTCCTTTCTGTGTTTCTTTTGAATCTTGTATATTAAATGTTCTATTCAGCTGTACTTTTTTTCATCAGAAATGGTTGAAATTCCTCTCCTTAATTTGTAAGGGTTAAATTGGGAGTTTTGACAAAATAAAAGAGCAAATTTTAATAATGTAACTATTTAGTTTAATTAAAACAGAGATAGTAAGAGAACACAGTAAAATGATTATAGTAAAGGAGAGAAATATAGGAAAGAGGTAGTGAAAGAAATGTCTATACTAGTTATCCTATAACTACCTATAATTATTGCCTAAAACTGCCTATATCTACCTATAATAGCAACCCACCCATAAAGTTCCAACCCAATCCAGTATTTAATCCAATCCCAATTAGGTCTGTCAAAGAAAAGCAGGTACCTTCCAAAAAGTTCAAGAAAGGAAAAACAAACAAACAAACAAACAACCTAACAGCCCCAAACCAAAATCCCCAAACCCAAAAGTCAAAAAGCCCTCTAAAGGCTAAAGCCAAAAACCCTCTAAGTAAGCTTAGGTCCACCTTTTATAATCCAGTAACTAAATGCCAACCACCAACCGAATACACTACCAGCAACCAACTCCCAATGACCAACTCACACTCAGTAGCCAACTTCCCCACAACTGCCAGTCCTCACTTTCAGCAACTGACATACAAATCAACTGACACTGGCCCACTTTTATACCCTTCTCTTACTTCACTTCCTGTCTCTATGGTTCCTCCTTCCTGTCTCTATGGTTTCTCTTTCCTGTCACTGTGGGCTGGTTAATTTCTACATATCCCCATTGTATAATTAGAATCTGCTCCCCAGGACTCTAAATCCCAGCATCCCACTTTCTTTTTCACTAACATCCTTATGCTTTGGAGATAAAGTTTGTGTGTGACTCAGACCCTTTCTTTTTTCCTGTGTGTGAGGCTGGGAAAACTTCTTTACTCAGGCTTTTATTACTTCTATTTTAAGTAATTATTAATAAATCTTCCAAAATAAAATAATTGGAGTTATTGGATAATAATTTTAATCTTACACTTTGGTAAGAGGACCTCCAGGTCCCCTGTTAAATTAAAGAAATTAAAGAATTCCTTTTTACAAAATAAATGTCCATTTTCTCTTGAAGACCTTTACCCAGTTTTGCTAGGAAGTTTATTTTTGGTCATAATCCTAGCTCTTTTACCTTCCAAATTTTAAGCTTTATAATCATTTAACATGGTAGTTGCTAAATCTTACATGATTCTAACTGTGGCTCGATGATATCTCAATGGTTTCTGACTTCTGCTTGAAATAATCTTCTCTGAATTCAGAACTGCGGAATTTGGCTATATTATTTCTGGGAATTTTAATTTTGAGATATCTTTTAGATGATAATCAATGGATTTTTAATTTTACTACCTACATCTAGGATATCATATTCTTTTCCCTTTATAGTTTCTGAAAATATGAATAAAAATAGAATAAAAAAGTTTAGGCCCTTTATTTAATCATGGCTTTCAGGTAATCAGATAACTTCAATTATTTTTCCATGGTTTATTATTGAGATTATTTTGTTTATTGAATGATATATTTCACATTTTCATTTTTTCATTCTTTTGACTTTATTTTTATTGTTTTTTGATGCCTCATGAAATTATTAGTCTTTTCTGGCCTTATTGTAATTTTTTAGAAATGATTTTCTTCAGTGAACTTTTGTACCTCTTTTTCTACTTGGCCAATTCTATTTTTAAAATTGTTATTTTCATCATTGAATTTTTGTATCACTTTTTATATTTGATTAAGTCTATTTTTTAAATTGTTATTTTCTTCAGTATTTTTGTGCCTCTTACCAAACTTTTCATTCTCTTTCATTATTTCTTCCTTTTAAAAAATTTTTATCCTAATTTTTCCTCTCCCATTTGGATTTGATTTTGAAAATAATTTTTAGCTTTTTAAGTATTCTTGTTATGCCCAATTCTTATTTTTATTTTACATTATTCTGTTTTGACTTTGTTGTCTTCTGAGTTTGTTTTCCTCTTTCCCATCACAATAGTAGCTTCTTATGGTCATGTCCTTTTTTCTTCTTGTTTGCTCATTTTTTCACATTATTTCCTTATTTGAAACTTTATGTTGGGCTAATCCTAGGTTCTGTTCATGGGAAGGGAGAGGGGATGCTTCTCAAGCTTCAGACTTTTTTCAATATTGTTCTTTATGGAGCTAGTTCTGAGAGTTTAGGGTTTTTTTTAATGCTTCCAATATGTTGCAATCTCCTCTTGCTTGAGAGCTCCCAAAGCTGCTGCTGCTTCTGTAACCACCACTTAGTCCCACCACTGTTGGTTCATCCATGTAGGCCCCAGGCCTACCTCCTAACTCATAGCACAAATCACTCTTTCCAACTTTTCTTGGGAAAGGAGCATTTTGTACTCTCACCTGTTGGCTCTGTAGTTCTAGAATTCAATTTAAAGCATTATTTTCAAGTTGTTTGGTGGGAAATATTTTGAGAGCACAACTAAATGCTTCTCTGCTCTGCTATCTTGGCTCTATCACTGTTTCCTTCATTTGTTTGATTTCTTAAAGTGTCACATTAATATTCCATTAATTAGGATAATTTTAGTAACTGGAAACAGATAATACATTTTTCTTTTTCTTTTTAATTATTCATTTATTCAAATATTATTTATGAATCTCTAAATGTTTGTATTGTCAAAATCAACACCCAGAGTAATAAATCTGTAGTCTTAGCTTCAGAAGATTCAACCAACTAACTATGTGAGAGAGGGGAAGTTGACTGGGAAATGGTTGTGGGACCTACATCTACGATCAAATCCTGTATCAAGTTGTGGCTGCAGGAGAGAAGCAAATATGCATGTGAATGAGTCCTGTGAGAATGAAGTTCCTGATTGTGGCTTCAGAACAGAAGAGTAAGAAGATAATTACAACCTCTGGAGAAACTGAATGGGGTAGGATTAATAAAAACTATAGCATTGCTGGGTAACATGCGATATAGAAATTAAAAGAACCAATAGGTCACAGACTCCTAGGGAGCTCAGGAAATAATAACAACAACAATAGATCTAATTTCAGAGACACTCTCCTCACAAAAAGGAATAGAACCTGAAAGTGATCTAAAATTTATAGTTAAGAAATAAGCCATTAAAATTAATAAGCAAAGGAGAAAGAATTCAACCATTGATAACTTTGATGGAAATAAAGATCAGGGTTCAAATTCAGAAGACAGTGAAATGGACACATCTATTTGCAAATCTTCAAAGAAACCCCATAAAATGGAAACAAGCCAAAAGCACCTTCTTGAAAGAGCTTAACATTTTTTAAAAACAAAAAGAGATAAGTTGAGAAAAAAAATTGTAAAAAAAATTAAAGTGATAGTAGGAATTTATGAAAGGTCAACCAAATGGAAAAAGAGATCCAAAAACTCTGAAGAAAATAATTTATTAAAGAATTCAATTGGGGTCAGCTGGGTGACTCAGTAGATTAAGAGCCAAGCCTAGAGACAGGAGGTCCTAGGTGCAAATATGGCCTCAGACACTTCCTAGCTGTGTGACCCTGGGCAAGTCACTTAACCCCCATTGCCTAACCCTTACCACCATTCTGTCTTGGAGCCAATACATAGTATTAACTCCATGATGGAAGGTAAGGGTTTAAAAAAAATTGAATTGGGCAAGGGGAAATGGCAACGTCTTAAGACAAGAAGAAATAATACAATGAAATAAAAAAAATCAAAAAATCTAAATGTATGGGAAATATATTATTACAAAAGCAACTTCCTGGAAAATAGATCAAGAAGAAACCATATAGAAATTCTTGGACCACCTTTAAGTTATGATAAAAAAAAGTTTTCTTAATAGAATTTATTTCCAGATACTCTAGCCCTCATTCCCCTGTCCACATCATAATAGCCATCAGCTGGCAAACAAATAGATTATGTTTTTAATTTTTCCATTTTCGGTTCATTCTCTGGAGATAAACATTCATATGTTATTCTTCAAATATTACCTCTGTAGCTGTGTATAATGTTCTCTTGGTTCTACTCCTTTCTCTTTTCATTATTTTAAGTAGTGCTATCCATTTAAAAATAAATTAATCTGCTCATTGTTTTTACAGTGGAGTGGTATTCCATCCCAATCATATATCACAATTCCTTTAGCCACTCCCAAATTGATAGACTTCAACTCAATTTCCAGTTCTTTATAACTACAGAGCTGCTATAAATATTTTAGAAAGTGTAGATTCTTTTCCTTTTTTTATGATCTCCTTGGGAAATTGCTTTATCTCTTTGGGTGTATAGTTTTATAGTACTCAAATTTGCTCTGCAAAATGGTTGGTTTAGTTCATTGTTCCATCAATAATGTATTGGTATTCCCATTTTTCCACATTCCCTCAAAAATTTGGCACTTTACCCTTAAGTAATTTCATCCAATCTAATGGTGTGATTTGACTTCAGAATTGTTATAGTTCGCATTTATCTAATCAGTAGTGATTTAGCCAGTTTTTCATATACCTATATATGGCTTTCATTTCTTTATCCTAAAACTAGCTGTTCATATCTCTTGTCCGTTTACCAATTGGGAGATGTTTAATGTTCCCTAAATTGTTAATGAACATTGCATGGAATTTTTGGAACTAGACATCCCAATTAAGTTAGCAAAAAGAAATGAATTACTAATGAACAAAACAAAATTCATTTGGAAAAAAAAGGTCAAGAATAATTAAGTAAATAATGAAAAAAATGTAAAGGAAGGAAGTTTATAGCAGTACCAAATTATATTATAAAGTAATAAGGATCAAAACTATTTGCTAATGGCTAAGAAATATAAAATAGGTCAATGGAATAGAACAGAAATATATATAACAGTTGTCTAAATATACAAGTTTTTGGAATGAGAATTTACTGTTTGGTAAAATTTATTGGGAGAACTGGAAAACAGTCTGGCAGAAACTAGATATAGACCAATATCTTATTTTATTTTCAAGATAAGATAAAAATGGATACATGATCTAGTCATAAAGGAAGATACAAGCAAAGTAAGTGAATCAGGAAAATATTACCTATCAGATTTCTTGATAGAAGAAATTATGAATATACAAGAGGCAGAAAGAATAATGAGCTGTAAAATAGATAATTTTGAAATATTAAATTGAAATGGTGCCATACAAATAAAATGGTTGTAGCCAATATTGGAGGTAAAACAATCAGTTGGGGAAATTTTTATATATTGTTTCTCAGATATACATCTGTTGTCTGCAATATATAGAGAATTTTGTCAAATATGTAAGAATAAAACCTATTCCCCAATTGATAAATGGTCAAAAAAATGAAGAGACAATTTTTGGATGATGAAATCAAAGCTATTTATAAATATATTTTAAAATACTCCAAGACTTTACTAATTAGAGAAATTCAAATCCAAGGAATACTAAAATATCATCTCATGCTTTCCATATTGGCCCAAATGATGAAGGTCAAAAGAACAAATGTTGAAAGGGATGTGGAAAAATGGTAACACTGATACAGTGTTGGTGGAACTTTGAACTGATCCAACTATTTTGGAGAACATTCTGAAATTATGTTCAAAGGGATTTAAAACTATGTATATCTTTTGACCTACAATACCACTACTAATTATCTTTCCCAAGGTGATCAGGGTAAAAGGAATAGAACCTATATGTTCTAAAATATTCATAGTAGATCTCTTTGTGGTGGCAAAGAATTGAAAATTGAAAGGATTTGAGCTATCTAGTGCAAACCTCTCACTTTATAGTTATAGAGGGAATAAATAGATTTTTCTTTAATTTGGTCAATTGTCTAAGAATTTCTTAATGATATTTTCAATAAAATTTTACTTTTCCCATTACTATGTGTCTCTTAATGGCTGACCTAAAATTGGCTAGGATTGAATTTTCTTATTTGTTCATTAAAGCCTTTTGAAAATGTGTTTATTTTCTACCCTTAGAGATTATTCGCTAATTATAGTCAATGATAACATAGTAGGCTGCATATAAGACATGCTCACTTAATATTTGCTGAATGAACAAATAAACATTATAATGCTTAAAGCCCAAGTGCAATGCAATCTTTTCTGTTAGGCATTAGCTGGTCTTTCCAGTAGCAAATATTCATTCCAATTTCATTTCAATTTAAAACTTTGAGGGCAAACATTGATTCCTCTTTCCTCTCTAAGAGGTAGTATGTAGAAGTGATTGCTAAATCAAACATAAGTTGAGAAAAGGTTCTAAGGTAGTAAAAGGGCAATAGCCCAATGGAATTGATCAGGTAAGTGGCAGAGGTGCTTGAAGCTATGAGAGGACTTAATGATAGAGATGGAAATGGAAGCCAGGACAGAAGGGATGAGGACAACAGTGAAAGCAGAGGTATGTATTTTTATAGTCAGTGTCTGGCACATAGAAGACAATAAATTCTTGTTGAAAGGAAATCACTAAGCACTAGTCTGAATTATTTTATGATAAAGAGAAGAATGATTTAGAAACTTGTTTTTTTAATTATTCTTGTTGACAATAACAATAACAACAATCATTGCTAAATTTGTATAGTGTCCATAGTCTAAGCACTATACTAAGTGCTTTAGAAATATTAACTCATTTGATCCTTGTGACAACCGTGGTATATCAATTGCAGTTGAGGAAAATGAGACAAACAAAGGTTAAGTGACTTGCCCAAGACCACACAGCTTAAATCTTCCAGATGCTATGCCCAGGCCTCTATCCACTATTCCTTCTAGTTGCATGGAGCTTCTCTTTAATACTTCTTGAACTTTCTGAAGATCAGACATTGTTATTATATAAAGTAGGATTAGGTTTAGAAATATTTTTTCTTCTCATGCATGCATATGAGAACACATATCTGTATTGGAATGTTTGATGAGATTTATTTCCAAAGAATCTCAAATCTTAATACCATACTATGAGTATGGAAAGATCTGAGAAAATCAGACTCTGTACTCTTTTATGCCTTCTATCCATTTCTATACAGGTGAAGTCAGTTCACAATAACACCGAGGGCAACCTTGAAGAGGAAAAATGTCAGAAAACTGTAATAATTAGTAGCTCAAGACTCATTTGATAGCCATCAAGCATTGTGATTTTTCCTATATGTTCATCTTTGTGTTTCATTATGGGGCATGTGTCCCTGAAACAGTATCTTGCAGAATCCCTGGAATTGTAAAAGGTTTTCTTATATATAGAATCCTAGAATCCTAAAGTTGGAAGACACTTTAGAAGCTTTTTAATCAGATTCTTTGTCATGGATATGAAATCCCTCAACAAGATACTTACTAAACTCCCAAGGAAATCTTTTCCATTTTCATGATTTTAGTCATTAAGTTCTTTCCTATATTGAACTAAATCTATCCTTTTATAATATCTTCATATAGAATCAAAATCTATCTTCTTTTATCCCCTCCCCAATTTACTATATATTTATTTTTTGTAGTCAAATAAAATGGATTTAATTTCTTTTTTATATTGTTTACCAACCCAAGTCAACAAGCATGGGGAACTGCCCTTTCCTAGGCACTTTTGTACTCAGTGCTAGAGATACAAAACTAAAAATGAAAAAAATCTTTGACCTAAAGGGACTCACATTCTACTGCAGGGAAATAACCTGTACAAACAAGTGTACTGAAAATAAGTTTTGTGTATGTGTATGTATGTATGTGTGTGTGTGTGTCTGTACATATGTGTTTTAAATTTAGGAAGGGGTATTAAATGGCCATCTACAAGATAAGTGTTTGCTCTGAGGGACAGTCAAGTTGTTAACAAGCACTTACTAAATGCTTACTAAGTTCCTTGCTTTCAAGGAGCTAACATTCTAATGAGGGAGACAACATAAAAAGAACTATGTGTATACAAGATATATAAAGAGGAGATGAAAAGTAATTTCAAGGGGAACTGTGGGAAGAGAGAGGGAAGAATAAGAAAAGTCTCCTACAGAAGGTAGGGTTTGAACTATTTTAAAAATTATATTATTTTATATTTCCCCATTTACATGTAAAACCAATTTTTTAAATAATAAAATAAAGCTTTGAGTTATAAATTTTCTCCCTCATTCTCACCTTTCACTTAAAATTGTGTAAACATTTTTCCATATTAATTTTTTGGGGCAGGAAACTAAAAACAAAAAAAAAAGGGAAAAATGAAATATAGTAAGTTTTGGTCTGGATTCAGACTCCATCCATTTTTTCCCTCTCTGGAAGCAGATGGCATTTTTCATCATGACTCCTTCTGGATTGTCTTAGATCATTGCATTGCTGAGAATAGCTACGTTTTTGCTGTTACAATGTACAATGTTTCTGATTACTTAATTCTGCTTCAGTTTCTTTAAGTCTTTCCATGTTATTCTGATCCTTCCCATTGGTAATTTCTTATAGCACAATAGTATTTCATTATACTCATATGCCACAACTCGTTCAGTCATTTCCCAATTGATGGACACTTGCTTACTTTCTAATTCTTTGCTACCACAAAAAGAATTAATAAATAAGACTAAAAGCTGGTACTTTGAAAAAAAAACAGACAAAATAGACAAAGTACTGGTAAATTTAATAAAAAGGAAAGAAGAAAACCAAATTAACAGTATCAAAGATGAAAAGGGAGACCTCACCTCTAATGAAGAGGAAATCAAGGCAATCATTAAAAAGATAGTTTTTTTCTAATTCTGTATTCCTTGGCTTGGGGTTAGGTTAAATGCTAAAGGTTGGTAATGGGCTAGTTGTTGGTATTTCATCAGATAACGCTAACTGACTATGATCTTGGTAATCCCCTTTCCCCTTTGGCTGTAGTTATTCACTTGCCCCTTGGAATGAATGTCAATCTTCACTTGAATCAAGTTTGACAGAGGTTTAATGCTTTGACTCAAAGACAGGGTAGGAATCAGGATAAGGAAAGAGTTGTTGGGAATGGAAATGTTATTTCTAATGAGAGTTAAAGTAATCTAATCAATGAGCAACAAGTTGGTAATTGGCTGGAGATTCTTCTCTCCCTCATAGACCCTGGTCAGACCAGGCCATGGTCTAGACAAAAGGAAAGGAAGAGGTAGTGATAATCTTCTTGACAGCTGTGTTGTTATCTCTCACCTCTGTTTAGCAATACGTGAGTGAGCTTCTTGTGGCAATAAGATATGGATGATGGATCTGCAGGTCTATAGGCCTACCCACCCTTCACCACCCTCTATCTTCCAGAAATCTCTTCTCAAGACTGAGACCAGGAGTGGCTGAGCCCCTGGGATTTTATAGAGGTGGTCCCAACTGTCTTTTGCCCTTGGCTCATGCCAGCTGGGTAAATTCCAAGTTCTGTAACTAATGATCTGTCATTTGTAACATCCATGATCCTGAGAGGGGTTAAAGACGCATCACAGAATTCCATAATGTCCCCCAGAACTCCAAAAGAGGGGCAGTTAAGGGCAGTTGGAGACCTGGTATAAAAGCCAGGTCACCCCTCTTGCAGGGTCTCTTGGCTCTTGGCTCTTGGCTCTTGGCTCTTGTCACACACACTCTGTAGCTTTAGGGCCTGAGGCATTCAGTCTCTGACAGCCAGGGGCTGCTTTACTTTGATAGCTATCCTCAAGATAGACCTTCAAGCAAGATCACTGTCTACATTCAGTTTAGCTGTTTTGGAATTAGAAGAAGATTATTTAGGGGTTTAGATAGGAGTCCAGCCATTCAATATACATTCCCCCCAAACTCCCTGGTGGAATGTGCTTTCTAGCCTGTATTTAGCAGTTTTAGCCAGTTTACCTTCTCTCATCCTTCCTTTAACCAATTCCCTTCTCCCTGTTCCCTGAAATCATTAAATCCTATGATTCTCTGGATATTGAGGCTGTATCCAGTTAACTTGGGTAATACTTACCATCTTCTACTTCACTAAGCCAAGTACTTCATCCAAGCTGGAGCTAATGCTGTCTCTGTCCTAGAGCCTGTGGTCTGATCTGAAGAAAACATTAGCTTCATATATTCCTATCCAGTGGGAGAATAATTTATACAAAAGTTATTATCTCTAAGGATTTAGTCCCTATCCATTTACCATCTTGGTCCAGAATTTACCAAGCTTGAATAGCCTCCATAGCCGAGGGTATTCTGTTAACTGTTTCCAACTGCTTCCAGTGTGGGGGATGTGGAGGAGAACTCTACTTGCTCCTGTCCCTCCCATCCAGGCAAGCTTGCCTGCTACTCCTCTGATCTGAGACTGGGAGACAACATTGCTATTCTGACCTGAATCCTATAATTGCCAATCTAACATAAATCCTATGCACTCAAGCTGTTCTCCATCTTTTCCCAGAATTTATCTATTATACTTCTTGAAAGATGATATACAGGCTCTTTTTCTGATCATAACTTTCTGATATTCCAATAATTTTTAGAGTATCTCTCTTGGATCTATTTTCCAGGTCAGTTGTTTTTCCAAAGAGATATTTCACATTTTCTTCTATTTTTTCATTCTTTTGACTTTGCTTGATTGTTTCTTGATGTTTCATGGAATTATTAGCTTCCATTTGCCCACTTTTAACTATTAAGGAATTGTTCNGCTGTGCCCTGTTGTGGGGTTCCTCCGTTCGTCTGGACTTGTTTTTATGTCCCCTTGAGGAGTTTTGTGTGTTTTGGTCAGGAGAGGTTAAGAGCTGCTTCTTACTCTGCCGCCATCTTAACCCGGAAGCCTATTTTTTCATTCTTTTGACTTTGCGTGATTGTTTCTTGATGTTTCATGGAATTATTAGCTTCCATTTGCCCACTTTTAACTATTAAGGAATTGTTCTGTCAGCAAACTTTTATACCTACTTTTCCATGAAGTCAATTCTTGCTTTTAGAAGGTTTTTACCTCAATGAATTGCTGTATATCTTTTCCATGTGGCTAATTCTGCCTTTTAAGTAATTATTTTATTCAGGGAATTTTTATAACTTTCTTTCCAGTTGGTCAATTCTGCTTTTTAAGGAGTTCTGTTCATGGTAACTCTCTTATCAATTGGTGTATTTTACTTTTAAGTTATTATTTTCTTCAGTATATTTGTGCCTCTTTTATAAAGCTGATGACTTTTTTCATGACTCTATTCTTTTCAAGAAAAGGGGTACTGTTCCAAACTTTAGATTCTTTTTATAACTTCTTCAGAGATAGCTATGGGGAATTAAAAATTTTCAATTCTTCTAAGGTATTATAATATAAGTGGAGGTTTGTTTAATAAACAACTGGCCTATGCTATGATCTGTGACAGACCACGAGCATTCTTTTCCACCCTGTAACTGTGACCATTTTCCCCTGCTCTCTTGTGGCTGCAAGTGCTAGTATTCTTTCTTACCTGAACTCTTGTTCCAGGATGCTACCCGGATCTGTGTATAGACAGATCTGTGTAGCAGAGTCCTATACACAGAGCCAGCAAAGAAACCTCTGAAATTTCCTTCTGACCAGTTTTTTTGACTCTATGACTGAGAGCTCCAAAAACTGTTGCTTCTGATTCAATTGGCTGCAAGGCTTAGGTTGACTTGCTGAGGGGAGGTCTTCCCTGGTGTGTTGTTCTGTGATCCACTCTCAACCCAGTGTGACAAACCCCTCCTACAGACCAAAGTTGTCTTGGCTTGAAAAATTAGATTCATTACCTTCTTTTCCATAGTTGAATTGTCTTAAACTTAGGCTCCGATTAGGGAAAACATTGTCATACTAATAGAAAAAAATGACTGATGGAAAATTTTTTCAGTTCATCCTTTTCTGGATTCTGCTTCTCCAGAATTCATTTTGAGGCATATCAACGTTGTTTGGAGGATAATTTTCTAGGACCCTTTTCCACCATCTTGGCTGTGTTCCTCTCCCACCATTTTGAACTATATTAAAGGCATCAAAGGAAACTAAAAAGCAGAGTTGAAGCATCAGAATTAAGTTGATGGCATAGTTAGTTGGGATATCCAGGGTTGTATAAAATGTTCCCTTGATCATTGAATGGTTGAAGACCTTGGAATGTGCCCAGGGTGGCGTAAGCCAGGGCCAGATGACAGTTAGAACCACCCTATAAATACGCAGGGGCAACAGCACATTGGGTCTCATTTGGAGAATTTCTTGGGAGAAGGGTAGATTGGAGGGAGGGTAGGCCCAGACCTGAAATCCAACATCTATATCTAGTTGCCATAAGAAATCAATTACCAGCTAAATAATAGAGCTGAGAGAAACATCACAACCAACAAGAAGAATATCACTAACCTTCCCTATCCTTTGGCTTGTGCCATAACCCGGCTAAGCCAGGGATTATGAGAGGGAGAAGAGAGCTCCAGCGTATTACCAAACCAGTCATCAAATTGATTTCAATTCACCTCTGTTTTTTTAGATCAGTGGTTCCCAAACTTTTTTGGCTTAACGTCCCCTTTCCAGAAAAATATATTACTTAGCCCCATGGAAATTAATTTTTTAAAAAATTTAATAGCAATTAATAGGAAAGATAAATGCATCTGTGGTCATCATTGTTCTCCTGGATCACTGCAGCACCCACCAGGGGGCAGTGGTGCCCACTTTGGGAATCACTGGTTTAGATCTAGCTTAATATTTCCCAAACCCATTATCCTACTTCCTTGTTCCTAACCCCTTGTTAAGTAAGAACTAAATCCTGTTAATAAGTTTAAAGCAAAGATTGGAGTACCTTTCCTAATTAGTGAAACATCTAAGCTATTAGGAAGGGGAATTTGTTTCACCCAGTCAGAATCTTAGCATTATCCAACTAGCATATTAATACTAGCCCATATCAACAACAAACCTAACCCCAAGTCAAAGCTAGAGAAGTTGGCAACACACACACAACTTCTCATTGGTTACTTGCTTGGGCAACTGTTAAAAGGAGACAGCTTTGCAGACTCAGTCCAGTAGAGTCTGTCAGGCTGAGAGAGGCACAGGCCCTTCTATTATCAATACTACAAAGCTCAGTGTTTCTCCATTACTTTTTTAACAATCACAGTCACATGCTTTAGATGAGTATCCCAAGACTATTCGTTCCAGATTTTAGCTGAACATTTGATAAACTTACTAGATTGTTTTCCTATAGGTTATTATTTTTCTTTAAAAGATCCCTGAATAACCTTACTAGTCATGTTGATTAGTATTTGTCTGGTCATTTTAGTAATTAGAAATGCATATTCCTCATTCAGTTCATACTTATCCATCTTTTCTACAAGGATATCATGAGAGATTCTGTCAAATGCCTTGTTAAAATACAGGTATCTAGTTTCTAGGTCAGTTAGGTCACTGAACTTGGAATCAAGAAGACTTATCTTCTTGAATTCAAATCTGACCTCAGTCATTTTCTAGCTGTTTGACCTGGGTCACTTAACTGTTTGCCTCATTTTCCTCCTGTGTAAATGATCTGGAAAAGAAATGTCAAACCACCAATTTCTTTGCCAAGAAAAATCCCAAATGGAGTCACAAAGAGTTAGACATAACGGAACAACAAAAATATAGTTTCTGTGGTATTTTCATGAAGTAGTAATAATTTGTAAAACACTTTAAAACAGAAACGAAATTACATCAGTGTACTATGTCTTGTTCTCAGATCCATGCTGATGTGAATTGCTTATTATTTTCCTTTTAAAATATTCACAAATTCCATGTTTAATAAACTCTCCTAGAATTTCACCAAAATATTCATAGAGCTCAATTGTCTAAATTAATTTTATTTTTGACTTTGAAAATAGAGACAGAATTTGTCTAACTCATTCTGTCTTCTCTCTTCCCTGGCTGCCTTTGTAAACCAAACTATATCTCATCTTTTACAGGAAATCTTTCTCAAACTATCTTAATTCTAGTACCTTCTCATAATGTATTATCTTCCTCATTAGATTGTGAGCTCCTTGAGGGCAGGGACCATTTTTGTATCAAGAGAGCTTAGAATAGTGCTGAAACAAGTATGTACTTAATAAATTTTTGTTGATTGATTACCAATTCTGTGTCAACTACCCTGTTAAGTAAGTTAAAGATCACTAGCAATAAATAATTTATTTATTACATGGATCTATTCTTTAAGGGCTTTGGAATAATCTGTGAGTTGTCTGACCCACATGACTGAAACTTATGTAGACTGTTAGTTCAAAGATTTTAGAGCTTGAAAGGAATATCAAATCATCTAATTCAAACCCCTCTTCTTATTGAGTTCTAGAGAGGTGAAGTAAGTAAATAGTAGACCTCTGGAATTTGAACTCATAAGAATAAATTCCAAATTAATTTTTCTGACATACCAGGTTGATTTCTCCATAATACAAATGCCTCTTTGATCAGGCATTCATTTATTTTGAGTTTATTCCTTTCTCAGTTACTTTTATTCTTTTCAATGAGAAAATTATTTTCTTTGATACATAAAATATAATCACGACTTACATTTATTTTTTCATGTTTCATTTTTTATTTTACAGTTTTTCAGAATCATATATAGATACAATTTTAATAATTGCTTTCTGACATTTGCAATCCATTTTCTCTTCCTCCTTCCTATCCTTCCCTGAAATGGCAGATAACATGATATAGGTGGTACAAGTGCTATCATGCTATATATATTCCCATGTTTGTCATGTTGTGAAAGAAAATACATATCACTCATACTAGAGAAAAATGCATGAAGGAAATAAAGTGAAGAATGTTATGCTTCAGTCTTCATTCAGACTCCATCAGTTGCTTCTATTGCTATATATAGTTTTTTTTTCATCATGAATCCCTTGGAATTGTCTAGAATCATTGCACAGCTGATAATAGTTAAGTCATTCACAGTTAATTATCATACATTATTGTTATTACTGTGTACAACATTCTCCTGGCTCTGCTTACTTCACTTTGCATTACTTCATATAAGTCTTTATGGGTTGATTTGCTCATCTCCTTTTTTGCTCATCATTTCTTATGGCACAGTAGTATTCTATTACAATCATATACCACAACTTGTTCCGCTATTCCACAATTGATGGACATCTCTTCAGTTTCTCATTCTTTGCCACCACAAAAAAGAGCTGCTATAAATATTTTTGTATATGTAGATCCATTTCTCCTCTATTTAATCTCCTTAGCCTTGTTTTTCTCCCTCTCTTTCTTCCTTTGGCTTTGGAAAAAGGAATCAAGTTCAGACTATTATTCCTATAAAGTTATGTTCAAACAATTTATCAAGAAACCACACCCATTACCTCTCAATTTAAAACACCCGATCATGCCCATACTACCTCATATACTGACTTTCTTAATTCGAATACAAAGTTTTGAGGTCTGTTTCCCCATGGGTCCTGTACTTCTTTTTTTATGTTTATACATTAAATGCTTAGTTTAAGCATTAGAACATAGCAAGCCTTCAATAAGTGCATTTTTCACTTGTTATATAGCACTTCAACTTTTGCAAAATACTGCCCTTGTAAGAAATATCATCTCAATTTTTCACATG
Source organism: Gracilinanus agilis (assembly GCF_016433145.1). NCBI lineage: Eukaryota > Metazoa > Chordata > Mammalia > Didelphimorphia > Didelphidae > Gracilinanus > Gracilinanus agilis. Next base: position 271,157,498 of record NC_058132.1, read on the forward strand.
ACAAAACTGTGGTATAAAGAAGTTAGTTTTCCAAATAAGTATAGTAACAAGGTCTCAAATAGCAATATTCTTATTCTAATTCCTTTTATCTTTCTATTACATTTTTTCATGAAAAAGTGGTTCAGTAACTTAGTTTTCTCTTTGTCTTTTAATATCACATCATTCATCCCCAGTATTGGTCCTATTCCTTCTTTATTTCTCCTCTTGCTCTTCAATAGTTTTTTAAACCTTTTTATATTGTTCTCAACATTAGCATCTTCTAAATTTTGATTATTCCGTAATTATCTTTGTTGATCTGCGACAGTCTTTTGATTTTGTCCTTGAATGAATGATCTTGCATTCTTTTGAGTAAATGCATTCATGTTAAAAAAATACTGCACTCAAGGAATACCTCACTATGAGGCAACATTCAACATTCAACGCCTAATTGTGTTCTATTTTACTTCCTAATAAAAGATTCATTGCCTCATGTATTTTCATTTTTGAGAGTCTCCTATGCATCCTAATTTTTTAAATTTCTTGTGCTTAAATCTAGGGTAAGCATTGAAATATAGCTAGCAATTATTCCTGTTAACTGTTGCAAATTCTGTAACAATACAGTTATTTTCTTCCAAGAGCCATCATTTCTAGATACTCAATGAATTCTTCCTTTTCTAAAAATCAAAATCAGATCCTGAATAGAGTTTCTTTTATATTTTCTTCTATTTTCATACTAATAAAATTATCAACAAGGAAAATAAAGAATTTATTATGCACCTTGAGTTGAGAGAAATTGTCAAGATATATTTGTATAGTTGGGTTTCCACAATCATCATCATCAGCATCTATGCTGCTGATATTTATTATGTTTACAAGGTGCTTTCCTTTGTTATTTTAGTTGAATCTTACAACCTTACAAACTGAGATAAACTTTGAAAGTACTGATAATATGCTGATTTTACATATAAGGAAACTAGAGCACAAAGAAATGGTGTGATTTCCTCAGAAAGAGCAAGTATTCAAATATCTATCTATATGAAACCCATGGGTATATTTAATGAATGAGCATCTATATGATATAGCAGAGTCTCAGACTTGGATTCAAGAAGACCTGCATTTAAGTTCTTCTTCCTTTACATATTAGCTATATGACCCCTGACAAGTCACTTAACTGTTTAGCCTCAGTTTCTTCACATGCAAAATCAGACAAAATCTTGTTTTTATTTATACGGATAACTTATCTCACTGGTTGTTTTGAGAATCATATGATAACATATGTAAAACACTATCTATCCATAAATCTTAGCTATTATTGTTTTCTAATGTTTTCCTGGCTACATTTGCTCATGGACCCTGTCACATGCATGTTCTGTTGATGTCATTCATTATAGTAAAGTGTACCTAAAATTTAAGGAGAAATATTATTTTACAATTTATTTTACCATGGCATTCCATTAAATGTTTTTTCCATTATACTAACTGTCAGAGAGTAAAATCAAATTTATCATTTGGATGGATGATGTCAGGATCTATAGCTTTTGGGTGAGGATCCACAGAGTCATTTGAAGTTGAGTAGTTTCTGTATTATCCATTTCCATGTATGAGATAGGGGTATTCTAGTTGCTCATAATTTTTGTCTCTAAAGATGGGTCTACATTAAAATAGATAATCTCTTTTATCTATTTAGTCCAGAGATTTAGGATAGTGGGTGATATCAAAACAGATGATGAATTCAAACCCCAAATTAGTGAAAAATGTCATTCAACTTAGTTGTTTGGTACCACACAAATACATAGCATGGATGTCCAGTGTCGTACCGAATTGTTTTAGTATGCAACTCCTTATTTGAAAATCATGTCAGGCTGAAGAAGTTGGGTAGAAACCACTTAACTATTTAACATATAACTTGCTTCTTGGCAACCGTGGAAAAATGCTTGCATGATAACAGGGCTATGTAGCCATTATTCATAACTGTTATGTGATTATTTTCTATGTACTTCTTGACATTCTTTGAGATGGAAAATCCACGGAATGTTCAGTTTTTTCTTGCATTAAGGAGGCTTTCATAAGAAACTCATTGTGCCACAGAGATAATTTTGCATAGTTTAATAGTTCCCATGAATCATGAAAACACTTTCAACCCACACATATTTTGACCCCTTTTCCCTTGTTAATCCCAGATGGTGTTTGGATTATAAGAAGGTGAATGCAATCACTAATGTTAAAGTCATCTGGATTAATTAAAAAATGAAGCAATCAGAATAACTCTCCCAGAGACACTTACACTAGTATCAATGAACAAAGTTGCAGAAATGACCATTATACAATGATAAACTAAGCAGCCTTGATACAGAGGTGTCAAAAAAGGTCAATTCTACTGTATAGTCTGTAGAAATAAATATTAACTCACTGTGCTTTCAAATGTAAGTTATTTTAATTAGTAGCCATTCTGCCATGTTTAATTTGGTTCAATGCATAAGTATGAAGTTGATTAAATTAATTCAAAAGGAAACCATTATTGAGAAAAAGAAGTTGCTTGAAATTCACTAAAATGTTCTTTTTTCAAGTTCCTCAAATAGTCTCTGTTAATTATCCTTCTGAACTTTAATAAAAGCAGTTTCCTGAAATTCTTAGCAGAAGAGAATCTATCTTGTTTTGCTCTACCCATTCTTTTTGAGAGTCAGCAAGTGGGTTTGGTTTACATCAATAGCTAGTTGAAAACTCCATAGCTGAATGGAGGCTTGGAACAAGCAGGAAGCTGTCATGGTGATTCACATATTAGTTTGTTCTTTAAGTTGTTTCTTATGTTCTATCTATTTCAAGGGTTAGAGGTCATTTGTAGTGTTAGGGCACAGCTTGGAAGGTCCAGATATTTTTTTCCCTCTGCAAGACACATAGAACTGTAGTTCAGAGCATATTTAAGATATAAGAAAGATTTTTAACAAAGTATCAACTATATAACTGCCCCCCCCACCAAGATTTGAATGTACTTGTATTTCATTCTATAAGAATGCTGTAGTGTAAAGTGTTTTGGATTAATAGGTAGATGACAAATTCTAGCCCCAGCTCTCTCCTTAACTAGTAATGTTCATTATCTTGGGCAAGCCAGTTTCTACAGAAACCACTGTTAAAATTTTAGTGTGAGTATTTTATGCTTTAGAAATTGGTTAACACTAGAACCAGAAATTGATTTGTTTATTTTGATTCTCTAGACTTAACAAAGTGATGAAAGAAGTGTTAATAATGCAGATTGAACTTAAAAGGTGGCATCGGTACAATTCCCACTCCTTTCCACTCTTCTTCAAAGAAGCAGTTGTTAAATATTTCCTAGAATGCTGCTGCCTCTATCTTAACTGGACTTCAATTTCCTCAAATGTAAAATAAGGGGGTATAACTTCAAAATCTGAGATAGATTCACATTCTACAATGACTCATCAAGTTCACCTTAATGTATTTACAGAATTCATTTGAATTGGTCTCCAAACTTTTATGTGGATCATGAAGGTAAAGGAATAAAAATGATTTGTTTTTGAAGTTCAGGGATTTGGGGAGGGAATCAAACAAGATAATTTGAGAAAGTTATCCCTTCTATTTTATGCCCATAAAAACTACTTTGGCCACTCTCCCTATAATATTCCTCCTCCTATGAATTAGTAACACTAAATATCATAATCTATTAGAGAGTGATATAGAGAGGAGAGGTAAAAGTAGCATGCATCTTAGTATATCATGTCATTACTATAAAAGTGTGTCTGTGTGTGTAAGTATTCTATAATTTAGAGTCCTAGAGAGTTTGCACGAGCACTGAGAGATAAGTGAGTAATCTGGAACTACACAGTTAGTATGTGTCTGAGGCTGTTCTGGAATCCACATTTTCTTGTCTCTTTTTTCTGGCATTCAGTCCACTATACCATACGCCTTCTCTCCAATTAGGCACTAAAATTAAAGGGAGGATTTCCTACTTCCTTACCCACAACTCAAACATAGCCTGTGATGAAAACTTAAGATACCAACATCTTTAAAAATAACCTATAACTATATGTTTTTTGCTTTTAGGTTTAATTGCCCTTTTTTCTTTCATATTACTCATTTCTCTGAGTTTCACTTTTCATTTCAAGACTTCTGGCAACTTTGAATTTCCAAAAAGATAAATGTTAATAAATTTCCAAGTTGTTTGTTCTATTTTCTTTTACTGATTACAGTAGCAGAGGCAGTGAAGCAGGATAGATAGTATGTGGTTTGAGAGTCGAACATACCTAGATTGAGTCTTGCCTTTGTCAGTCTACTACCTCTTTGACCATCGGCAATTTACTTGAACCCCCATTGTATCAAGGAACTTTCTAATATTATAAATCAGGGGAAAGTTGCTGTTCTATATCAGGAATTCCATTCACTGACAAAAATCACAGGGCTAAATCAAAATAATCATGCATATAATAATGTTTATTCCTTACTTGGAAGTAAAATTTTTAGACTTTTTTTCCTACTTCCGCCTTAAAAAACCAATGGGGCAGAATTAGAGTTGAGGTATTGTCAAAAGGTGGCATCTCTCATAAACTCTGAAAGATGAAGAGGGGGTTCGTGAAGGACATGGGTATGCGTGAGAGATCTAGGGAATGGATCCAATGGGGAAATTGGAAGCATGCCCTAAGGAATAGGATGCCTGTGCAATAACCACCACACAAAGACTTTTTCTGTTGAGCCATGTTGCTGGCCTCTAAGCGAGGTTATTACTTTGGCAAAAGATCTGTCATTAATCTCATACAAGGAAGCTTTGTATGTCTAGTGCATCATCAGATTTATGTAGTCCTGAATATCATAGGGAAAACGATATATGTACATTCCCCAAAGTTAGAAGATTCAGTAAAAGCAGTGTGCTTATCCTATATAGTTATTAAGATAATCCTTGAAATGCAGCAACTGAGTCAGAGTGCTAAAAATCTTATTAGAGGATCTTAAAATCAGATTCTATTACAAATAATTCCTTGAGATTTAAATTGGAATTTGATCTTTTAAATTTCATTTTCATATCTTCAATAAGAAAGAAATAGATTGCAGTTATTTGTGATTTATTTAAATATAACATGAAAGGGTCATTGAAAGTGTCTTACTTTATTTTTGGTGTGCAATTTGCCTAATGGTATTTAGAAACATACATTTTGGAATGCCTTATTATCTATAGGGAATCCCTCTATGGTTTGGACTCTGTACATTTAATATTTGATGACAGTGATAAACATCTTTGATGATAAAATATCACTTAACATTGATTATTAGAGAAATGTTGAACAAAATTAACTCTGGGATACAGCATTCAATTAATCTTACATGGCCTTAACATATATTTGAGAGATTTATTTATACAGGAATATTTTAAGACAGTTTTGCTCTACTAAGTCATATCCTCCAGGAGAGTAATGAAGAATGATAAGCAGTACTGTATCATACATTCTTTAAATCATTCAGTTAATCTTGTGATTGTGGAAATTTAGTCTTCTATTGAATAAGGGCCCAGTTTTTTTAATCAAAGTTACCTTCTGTCCTCTCTTGAGAGCTTCAAAACTTACTCAAGATCTCTCATTATTGTGCCACTTCTCACATGGATGTTAATAGACATAGAGTTGGTTAGAATCCAACTGCTTTTCCTGAAATATTTTTAAATGCCATTTTCATATCAGGTATAAATTATTAGGGTCCAAAATTTTTGGTTCCCATGTCATTGAAGAGGAAAATCAGTGATTTCAAAATATTGACAAATCTTTTTTTTGTTGTTCCTCTTTGTAGAACTCCTTCAATCTTCATCTATAAATAGTCTTGGGATTACCTCCTTAGTCACAAACCATATGATGCTTTTTGGAAATTTCTCTTTCCCTTCTATTACTTTTTACTTTTTCATGTTTGTCCTCCTCCTCCTCAAATATTGACTATATTTATATAAAATATATTCTCCACTCAGAAGTTAATGACTTGCCCAGAGTCACACAACCAGTATATGTGAGTCAAGACCCAAGCTATTATGGCTCTGAGTCAAGTTATCAGTTCACTATGACATTTTGCCTTTCATCTAGTACTTAAAGTGATAAATATTGGAGTTAGAAATGATACCAATTTAGTGATTAAAATGTTGCAAAAGTTTATATGGATTGAAAGATTTCATTTGCCAAACTTCTCTAGTTAATGTTAAGATGAGTTGGCTAATGTTAGTGTGATGTTGCATTTAGTATTTAGTTGAAATATTTGTTGCTTTTTAGTAGTATTTGTCTCTTTGTGACTCCATTTGGAGCTTTCTTGGCAAATATACTTGAGTTATTTGCTATTTTTTTAATTCATTTTATAGATAAGGAAATTGAGTCAAACAAGGTTAAGTGATTTGTCTAGAGAAACAAAGCAGGTGTCTGAGGCCAAATTTGAATTCAGGCTTCTAATTTATCCCCATTGCATCTGATGTTTGTTTATTATTTTTAGGAAAGGTCCTTCTATTCCTATATTTTCCAGGATTTTCAATAGGAATGGGTGCTGTATTTTGTCAAAGGCTTTTTCAGCATCTATTGAGATAATCATGTGATTTTTGTTAGTTCGATTGTTGATATGGTCAATTATGTGGATGGTTTTCCTAATGTTGAACCATCCTTACATTCCTGGTATAAATCCCAGCTGATCATGGTGGATGATCCTCTTGATCTCTTGCTGGATTATATTTGCTAATATTCTATTTAAAATTTTTGCATCTATGTTCATTAGGGAGATTGGTCTGTAGTTTTCTTTCTCTGTTTTTGATCTACCTGGCTTTGGAATCAGTACCATATTTGCGTCATAAAAGGAATTTGGTAGGACTCCTTCTTTGCCTATTATATCAAATAATTTGCAAAGTATTGGGATTAGTTGCTCTTTGAATGTCTGATAGAATTCACTTGTGTATTCATCAGGCCCTGGCGATTTTTTCTTAGGGAGTTCTTTGATGGCTTCTTCAATTTCTTTTTCTGATATGGGATTATTTAGGTATTTGATTTTTTATGCTGTTAATCTAGGCAATTTGTATTTTTGTAAATATTCATCCATATCTCCTAGATTGCTATATTTATTGCCATATAATTGGGCAAAATAGTTTTTAATGATTGCCTTAATTTCCCCTTCATTAGAGGTGAGGTCTCCCTTTTCATCTTTGATACTGTCAATTTGGTTTTCTTCTTTCCTTTTTTTTATTAGATTGACCAGTACTTTGTCTATTTTATC
>NC_058132.1:271174012-271184550 GCF_016433145.1 Gracilinanus agilis
GAATATATATTTATATATCAGAAAAGAAAAATTAAGATTTTCTTTTTTTTGGTAGATGACTTAATTAAAAAAATGAGAATCATCAAAGAAATTAATTGAGCAAATACTCTAATTTAATAAAGCAAGAGACTACAGAAAACAAAACCCTACATGAGTCATCATTTTTATAGAGGAGAACAGGAAAAGACAAGAAAATCATGAAAATAAATATTCTATTCAAAAATAGATTATTTTTGTATTAAGTATTAAGTAGGCTAAGTAGGCTAATAAGGAGTATTAAGAAGGCTAAAATCTCAAGGAAAAGGAAATGATTCAAACTAGAAATAAAAGGGTGATATCACTTTCTGGCTTTAAGTGCTATTATACAGCAATAATTATTAAATGTGTTTGCCACAGCTTAAAAAAGAATACTAGATAGTGGAAAATACTAGATGCAATTCCAAAACAAACAGACAGTGGGAAGGGGAAGGGAGCAAACATTTCTTAATCACCTACTATAGGCTAAGCACTGTGCTAAGTTCTTTACAAATATCTAATTATTTGATAAACTCAGGAACACAAATTACTTGGGAAATGACAAGAACTGTTGGGAAATCTAGGTGGGGATTTTGCTAGAAATAGTTTCAGAAGAACATCATATAGTGCACACTATAAAATAAATTCTGAATAGATTTCTAACCTATAAAACCAAAAAAAGCAACCTGAAAAACTATCATTAAAGATGGTAGAAGATGGTAGAAGAAACTTTTCACAATTATGGCTAGGAGGTAAATTCTTAACCAAACAAAAGGCAGAAATGATTATAAAGATATTTCAATATCTTTTAATTTAGGAATGTTAATAACAGATTATTGGATAATTCTCTCATTATTAATATCCATTAAGTAAAAAAAAAAGAAAATTATGCTTGCCAAAGACACTTGTTAATGTCCTGGAAAATGTCTGGGGAGAGTACAAACAAGTCAATAAAAGATTCCACATAGATAGTGAAGACTTCTACATAAACATTTAAATGGCACTCTGATGATGTCATCAAGCCCTGGAAAAATTCAGAACTTCTGAAATAAAATTTGTTTTTCCTCAAAAAATGTCATCCTGGGGCAGCTGGGTAGCTCAGTGGAGTGAGAGCCAGGCCTAGAGACAGGAGGTCCTAGGTTCAAACCTGGCCTCAGCCACTTCCCAGCTGTGTGACCCTGGGCAAGTCACTTGACCCCCATTGCCCACCCTTACCAATCTTCCACCTATGAGACAATACACCGAAGTACAAGGGTTAAAAAAATGTTATCCTAACTATCCACAGAAAAAAAACAAAAGTACATGGGCAATTTTCATTGTCCAAATAGTGGCATTAAATTGGCTAGAAAACTATATAGTTAGTTCACCGATACATCTAACTTGGAGAGATACTGTTAATAAAGGACTGAGACAAAACTAAGGAGAAGGAGGAAAGAAGGCTATATTGCTTTTGTGTTGCACAGTATTAGTTTTTTTTTTTTTTTTAAACCCTTGTACTTCGGTGTATTTTCTCATAGGTGGAAGATTGGTAAGGGTGGGCAATGGGGGTCAAGTGACTTGCCCAGGGTCACACAGCTGGGAAGTGGCTGAGGCCGGGTTTGAACCTAGGACCTCCTGTCTCTAGGCCTGACTCTCACTCCACTGAGCTACCCAGCTGCCCCTACAGTATTAGTTTTAACTCTGTTTCTGTCAGAGACAAAGACATGTATTTTAAATATTAATATTCTAGTAATACTGTATGGAAGTGTCATTGTATTATTATATTCCCCAAATTGTTAGCTGTTTAGTTCATTCAAAAGGTAATTGTGGTACCCAAAGTTGTTATGTATTATCTCTTAAATATTACTGTTAAAAATGTGGAAAAATTAAAAAAAAAACCATAGTATCAGAAATATATCTGACTGGAAAGAGATGTGAGTTAGTGATGCTAGATTTAAGTATCAAAACCATATTTGCCTCTTAAAAAGTATCAAGTAAGTTACCATTTTTCTCTATATTTCAGAAAAAACTTTATAATGCAAAGACGATGTGTTCTTTGAAGTTCTGAAAAGTTCTGTGACTCATTGAGTATGACACCTTAGACTAAATCCTAAAACACTCAAGACTTCAATTTTCTCAACTGCATTGTAAGTGAGTGAACTAGATACATTTATCTTCCTAAGATAGGGGTTCTTAATCTGGGGTTTGGGAAATTGTGTTAAAATATATACATACTGGGGCAGCTGGGTAGTTCAGTGGAGTGAGAGCCAGGCCTAGAGACAGGAGGTCCTAGGTTCAAACCCGGCCTCAGACACTTCTCAGCTGTGTGACCCTGGGCAAGTCACTTGACCCCCATTGCCCACCCTTACCAATCTTCCACCTATGAGACAATACACTGAAGTACAAGGGTTTAAAATATATATATATATATATATTCATATATATACATGTATATGTATGTATGTATTTTTTGAGATCTTTATTTCAACATAATTGGTATCCTTTGGAATTCTATGTATATTATTTTGTATAGTTAAAACCTTCTTAGAAGAGCCTATTGACTTCACCAGATTGCTAAAGGGGTCCAAGATATACACACAAAAATATCAAGAATCTGTGCTCTAATGTCTTTCCATCTTTAAAATCAATGATCCCATTTTTCTGGTTCCTAATAGAAACAAGATAATCTCTACAACCCATTCTGGCATAAAGATTCAATGATCTTATGATTGTTTTAGTAGCAGTTTAATGACCAGAGACATTCTCTACTCTCTGGAATAGTTGTATTCTAAGAAGCTAGTATAGCAGACATGTGTGTATATATATGCATATACATATATATGTACATATGACAAATATACTCACTATAATTAAAATACAATAATTAATGAAACATAAACCACAGGGAAGGGAGACATGTTGTAATGTATAAAGAGCTGACCTAGGAGTTTAAAATATTAACATTAACAATGACAATACTGGTGATGCCAATTAGCATTTATATATCATTTTAATGCTTGCAAAATACTTTAGAAATATTTCATTTTCATCCTTATAACAGTTCCCGGTGGTGGGAAGACTTAGATCTATATTTCACCTCTGAAATAAGCTCATTATGTAACTTGGGTTAGTCACTTTGTCTCTCTGTACATTGAGTAACTCTCTAAGAAGACTGATTTCAGAGTGATTTTTTATTAATATTTGTACAAGGAGTTTTCTCACAGGAAATTCTCTACTTCAATGAAATCACGGGTTTAGACCAAAATAACAATAAAGCAATAAATAAATAGCAATGACAACAATGTTGCTAATAACCTTCTATTCAAAATATAAAAAAAACCCCAAATACTATGATAGCAAAACTACAAAAAAAATGCAAACGCCCTGCATATAATATTTAGGATTATATTTCTTTGGGCTTTGATCTTCAAAAAAAGGAAAAGTACTTTTTCATTAGCTATTTTTAAAATCCTTTTGTAAGTAGGCATAAAGAAGTATTGAAATGTAGTTCCTTTCTCAAATTAAAAAAGATAGGGATGAAGGACTTGTTTGTTTGGAACTATTTAGAATAGCCCTTTTTCGAGGTGGTAAAGAAATGAAAACTGAGAGGATGCCCTTCAATTGGGAATGGCTGAAAAAGATGTAGTATATGACAGCAATGTAATACAACATGCTATAAAAATAGTTTTTTCATCCAAAAATTGTCCATATCTTTTGACCATTTATCAATTGGGGAATGGCTCATATTCTTACATGTTTGACAAAGTTCTTGTTATATTTTTATATAGGAAACCTCTATCTGAGAAACTGTCTCTAAAATTTTTCCCAATTTACTGCTTTCTTTCTAATCTTGGCTACATTATTTTTATTGTATTCAAAATTATTGATTTTACCTCTCACAATGCCTTTTATCCCTTATTTATCACAAATACTTCTTCTATCCATAAATCTAATAGTTATTTTGTTCCTTGATCTTTTTTTATTTTAACCTTTGCCTTCTGTCTTAGATTGATATTAGTTCCAAAGTAGAAGAGAAGAGAAGGAAGGAGTAGGCAATTGGGGTTAAATGACTTACCAAAGGTCACACAGCTAGGAAGTGTTTGAGGCCATAGTCAAACCCAGTCCTTGTGACTCCAGGCTTGCCTCTCTATTCACTGAGTCAAATAGCAGCCTTTTATTCCTTGTTCTAATTTGCTTATGTTTTTTCCCTTTATACCTAGGTCATGTATCCATTTTGATCTTCTCTCAGGAAGTGGTGTTGATCTATATCATATTTCTGCCAGTCTGCTTTATAATTTTCTCAATATTTATTACCAATTTCTATACTTTTTTCTTTTAGAAGCAAAAGTCTATATATATTAGTATAGTCCTCATAAATGCCCCATGCCAATGGGATCACAGATCTGGACTGATAATAATAACAGTAACAGTAACAAGAAAAATAACAAAGCCTTAACATCAACAGTCAAAATATGATTTGGATATTGAAAATATTGCATTTTAGTGATAAACAAAATGCAGTACAGAGAAATTACACAGTCATATGGCTAGTAAAGTTGTAATGCTCAAACTCAGGTATTTTGCTTCCAAGTCCAAGTCCAAGTATTTTCATAACACTATCCTGTTAAGGTCATACTACAAGTAAATGTGCTATTTATTCTTAGTTACCCCACTGATCTTTCCATTTGAATATTATCCCTCTTCAGCAGAATGATAATGAAAAATAGCAACATATTCCCTTCAAAATTCTGTCAATTAAAATGCATTTTATGTACTTTTAATTTATATAGTCAATATCAATATATTTTATTTTCTTCTGAATTATTCAGTATTGTTAGCCATAAAATCATATTGATGAATTTGATTTCCTTTCTAAGTGAGCCTCAGTGTAAGGTTGTTGTTATTGTTGCTCATCCATTTTCGAAGATCAATGACATTATGAATAAGTGATGACTTGTCCATGAACTGTATTTTTATGAGGCAGAGCTACACAAAATTGTCAGCCTCACTCATCTGGAGTCATCAAAGTCCAGTGGCAAGACAAAAGTTAGGACAAATTGTCTTCATCCTCTCATTCCACTGGGAGAAGTCTTCATTTGTTGGGGTAATCATCTCCTTAGGTCACCAATAGACTTAAAGCCTGTTGGCTATACTCAACCTGGTTTAGCCTATCTACCAAGGAAGTTTTAGTAGAGTGGTAGCTGAGCATGCCTTATCCTCTAGAAGCCAAGATTGAGAGTTGGATGACAGGTGGACATCAAAGGGTGGATGAACATCCCTGAAAAGGCATTAGCAAGCCTTCTCATCAGAGGTGCTAGTCCTCCCTGAAAGCCTATACACTCCAGTTTAAGGGTATTATAATCACCTATAGATAACAACTCTTCTTCAACTCTTATTCTTCCAAAATAAGAGATAAATGACACCTAGCTTGTTAGGGGAAAGCCTCCCCATTTCTCTCATGCATGTCACTAACACACTGGTCCTGGAGGGAAAATAGGCATTCTCTATGCATTCCTTTCTTTCTTGCAGACCCTCCTCCTGCCACTATCATTCAGCAACTTCTCCTTTGAAGTCCTCTCTGTCTAGAATTATCCCCCAATCTAGATGCTGATCATTATATAATTTCTTCTAGGTCATCCATTCACAAAAAGTTCAGGACATTGATTGCAGTCTTCCTCTATACCTCAACCCCTACCCTTACACTAGGTGACTTGTACACACAAATGTTCCCCCAAATGCTCTGCTCCCTTAGTTCTTCAATCTTAAGTTTTGTAAGAATTAAATTTAATGGTTGATGAAAACATATGAAATTATAAATAATGTTAGTCACCAATTCAAAGTATTATTGCTCAAAGTTGAAATGACCTTTAATATCTTTTATTTACAAAAGAGATGGAAAGAGTGAAAGCAGGCTTCTCTCTTTCCTATTGGATGATTACTTACCTGAAAAATCCACCAGCACTTTAAGTCGTTTCCCTCAAGAAAGAACCTTTTTAACCTCAGCTCACTACCCTGATATGGTCTAACTCCTCCATCCTCCAAATCAGCTTCTAGTATGCTTCTCTCCTGTCAGTCAACAACACCTTTATTTTCTGCACCTATTTAAATAGAGCTGAATTTCACTTTAGGACACTTAATAGTCAATTATAGTATTCATAAGTTGACACAATTAAATGGTTATAAATGTTTCCTAAAAATGTATTTAATTTCCTTATCCAAACAACCTGTTATATCCAGTAGTCTGTGGTCCTGAAGCTGAATGACTTTTCAAAATGATAACTTGGGGTTTATATAGAAAAATCAAAGAAATATGTGGCCATAGAGTATGTGTGTGTGTGTGAGAGATATATGTTTGCCTTGGCTTCTCTCACTTGAAAAAACAAACATAAAAGATGATGTATAAATATTCATCAGTCTTATGATGAACATGAGACTATATTACTTCTCTCCACATACATGTATATGCACATACATGTATGACTATGTCATATATATTCACATAGCAAATATATGCATATTATTGAAAGTTATTGGCTTAGTGGTTTAGTTAATGTTAAGACATTTCAAAAACTTCCCAACTATACATTGCTTTCTGTTGTGTTTTATAGTCATAATTAAATTAATTAATTGCTTCATGTTGTATTATAGTGTGATTATGAGGGTTACATTTTAAATTTTGACATAAGGTTGTTATAATTAAAGTTCCTATATTATCAATTACATGTCAGAATTACCAACAAAATAGCATCCATGAACATTTTTACTCACTAAAGTGTCATAGTTTTAAGATGAATAGTCTCTATCTTTACATGTATATGTTTTACCTGAAAGAAAATTTTGGTAGCTTTTGATATTTAACTGAGAATAAATTTAGTGAAACTTTCTTTCCAGAGTTGTGAAATGTCTTTTTTGAGGATTAACTTATGTTTCAAAAACTTCAAAATAAATACATTTAAAAGCATATCTTTTATGTTTTTTAAGTAAAGGAAGGATACGAAGCATGTATATACAATATTGATCAATCAGTAGGTTAGAGGATAATCTCATTTTACTATCACTTGTCATCATACACATGATTATTCCTTGAGTTCTTGGTAGTTTCTTTATTCAGTCATTTGTTAAAATTAAATTTATTTCTAAAAATCTTAAGTATAAAATTATATTGTCAAGTTTTTTTCCATAGATGTGTTTTCCCTAAAAAGTTTCTAGTGACTGGAATGACAGTGGTCCAAAGTTTTCACACTAGAAACTAAAATGTTACCATTCAGATATTTTTTAATGGATATATAACTTGAGATAAAGTGGTATATGCATGAACAAGGTGGTAGAAGTAATGGAATTTTTCTTTTTTCAGTAATTCTAATAAAAAATAGTTCTGAATGGTTTAATTGTCTACCAATGAACAAAATGATATAAGCTCTTCTTCTATAGAAGCATGTGAAGTTTAAATACCTAGCTAATTTGTATGTAAAAAATTAAGATTTTTTGCTTATACTATGAGTGAACTATATAACACTCATCCCTTACCCTCATCTGAAAGAAAATGAGTTTTTTAAAAAATATTTCACATTCATATGATATTATTTTCCTAATTATTGACTCTACTAATGAAATTTTATTTATACCTTTCAATTATTAAGATACATGAGTTAACCATTTAATACATTTTCCTTTTATTATGTTGCACTTTTTATTTCTTAAAATAAGAATTTCTACTGTGTATTAAATCTGAACCAATAAAAGGATGTGTCAAGGGACTTATTTTTAAAAACCTTAGTTTTAAAAATTTGTATTCCACATCACAATACCAAAAAAATAAATCTGTCCCTCTGCCGGACTAATGTTAGTTTGATGATTATACTAATATTAACTGCTTTACTTGAGTAAGCAAAGAGAAGTAAAATACCAGTCAGACCAGCTGTTAATTCACAGAGTGTTGTACTATGCTTATTAAAAATACCCAAAAGATGTACCTTTGTGGTTCAGTCTTTTGAATTAGAATCAGAATATTAATCATGCTTCAGGCCTAAATTAAACATTGGAAGGCCCCTTAAGAATTTTCACCAAATTTTCTTGGATTTTTCTTTATTGGGTCTTCCTGGACTCTGTTTAGCTCTGTAATTGCTTTGCTCCTTTGTTGATAGGTTAAAGCACAATGTGATTTTCCCCATGTCATAATATTTAAGAGGACGGCTCAATGTTCTACTCCTAGGTGTGATGTGCAGCTGAGACACAGAGATATAACAGGGATATTGTTTACAATGTCAGAGAAATTGCAGGGTGAGGACTAGAGTGGAGCAAAAGTCCATATTCATACAATGTGCTGAATCTTATCTCTGGATCATTTATATTTCAAAGGGGTTATGTCCAGTCGTCCTACCAAATATAGTTGACCTTACATATATAAGTATGTGTATTTATTCAGCATTTTCTTCAAACAGCAGGGAGAAAAAAAGATATAAAAAATCTGTGTGCAACATTTTAATATGTACCATCACTAGATTTCAGTGTAATTCTTCTCATTATTAATAATAAATGCATTAATGACCTACTTACTAAGTCTACAGCATATCCAATGAAGTGGAAAAACATATGGGTTGTGGTTTCTGAATCATCAACAAAATGAGTTGAGATAGGATGTGAAGAGGAGTCCTGTTTAGTTGTCTAAAGAGGGCATAGTAGTGCTTTTATTTCTGGTGGAGGCATATGGAATGGCTTTCTCCATTTACTCTATATTTACCTTTGGTAAATTTTTTCTCTTCTTTTGACAAAGGGATTTGGATAGGGGAGGGAAGACGAAAAATACAATATTCTCTGCTTCTTCATAGAGGGTTCAAGGGCAAGTGAACATACATGTTTCAGAGTGGAATATATAAGATAACAAGATAATGATTTTATTGAATGTAATGCAGTTTTATTTCTGTTATATTACTAATAGTCTAGAAGACTGAAACAATTTCACTCATTTCCTATCACATTAGATTTTAAGATCCTTGAATTCAGGGTTTGTTTATTGATTGATAATAATATTAATAGAATTTTCAAATGACTTTACATATCATCAGTGAATAGGGAGATGGACTTTGAAAGAAGATTTCTGCTGAAATCCTGTCCAACATTTGCTAGCTGTGGAACCCTTGTCCAGTCACTTAACCTTTCTCACAACCTTATTAACAAAATCTCATAAAAATATCACCTATCTCACAAAAGTTTTGTGAAGATTAAATTAAATAATACATGGAAAGTGCTTTGCAAAATAATGCTGGACATTATCTTTTCACTTAATCTTACTCTTCCAATTCTTAGTCCAGTACATGGCACATAGGAAGAACTTAAATGTTTGTTGGCTTCTTGGGTTTTGACCTTAGCATTTAGCACAATCCCTTGCCCATGCATTCATTCATACATGAAAGAGCCATGATTTAATCAGCGTATGAAACTTCAGCTATGAAAGCTTTGCCCACTGAAGAAAATGACAACTCATCTCTGATTTACTATACTAGCTCTCTGGAGAGGTTGTGATCTGCTCAGGGTCATGAAGTTAGTAGGAGGTTAAAATAAGGTGAGTTTTGAACCCAGTTCTTTCTGACTCCAAGCTTCAAAATTTATCCTTTGGACACACCATTTTTATGTGCTTTGTACATAGTGCTTAATAAATATTTATTGAATTGAATTAATATGATTAAATTATAGCCTGAGGGCTGAAGGGGAATTTGGAAGCCATCTAGTCCAACCCAATCATTTAACAGATCACATATAAAGACCCTTATTGGAATTCATTTAGGTATTAAGTAATAGCCATATGATTAGAATCTAGGCCTTCTAATTCCAAATATAACAATCTTTTCCTCCACCATAATTGAAGATAGTTATGTGAAAGTTTTACAGAATAGTATCTATTTAGCTATATATATATTTTAGACTAACTGATTTTCCCAAAAGCTTATATATACATATATATATATATGGATTTATGGATATATGTGCATATATGTGCATATATATGTATGTGTATATAGATATGTGTATATATGTGTATACAACAAATCATTTTGATGGTGAATTGTGACTGTGAAGCAGCCCATAATTGATAGTCACCATAGTGGAGACCAAGTCCATATTTAAAGATGTACCAAATCATGTCAGGAAGAATTATGTCTAAGTCCTTCCTCTGATATATGGTCTGTTTGACCCTAGAAAAATTATTTACCTTGCAGCACCTCTAGGCTCTGAGGCTCAAAGGCAGAGAACACTTGTTGACATCTCCTAGTAAGGGGAATTTCTTCACCAGGAATTTCCTAACCCAGTGAAATCATAGGGATACACCACTACCATCACCATCACCATCACCACCACCACTTAAGAAAGATTGCTATCTTTTAAAAATGAAGTTATGAAGTGTGAAATGAACAGAGCCAAGAGAACATTATTTTCAGCAACAGAAAGTGTTTGAAAAATAGCTTGTGTATGTATGTCTACCTCTAAAGAAAGAATTGATGAATATAAATAAGTATAACATTTATATATATATATGTATATATATA